>NW_020954557.1:43046884-43180133 GCF_900497805.2 Vombatus ursinus | reverse complement strand
GATTTGAGCTGAGCCTTGAAGGAAGCCAGAGAATACAAGTGGTGGAAGTGAGAGGGCCAAGCATGGCAGGCCCGGAGGACAGCCAGGACCACTGCACAGAGGGACAAGATAGAATCTGTATTCTAGGCCTTGGAAACAGGTCAGTGGAGCTGAGTTAGAGAGTGTCTGGAGAGGAATAAGAGGCGAGAAGGCTAGAAATGTTGGAAGGAGACAGGATACGAAGAGCTTTAAATACCAAAAAGAGGATTTTATATTTTATCCTGGTGATAAAGTGGTAAGAGCCACCGGAATTCATTGTGGGGGTTAGGGGAAGGAGGAAAGAAAGTGATGTGGTCAGACCTGCACTTTAGAAAAATCACCTTGGTAGCTAAATGGAGAATGGATTGGAGTGGGAAGATACTTGAGGCATGGAGACCAATTAGAAAGCTGCTGAAGTAGCCCAGGCGAGAGCTGAAGAGGTCTGAGCTAGGGTTGTGGCTATAGGAGTGGAGAAAAGTGAAGCACACATGCATATTACTTCTCCATTCCTGAGATGGTATTTCTGAAATGATGCTAACATAAAATATTAGTAAAGGCCTCTGGGGTAGAAGAGGGGAGCGCCTATGGAAGAAGGATTCAACATCTTATTATGGAATTGAATAATATTAAAAATCCTAGTACAAAGTCCAGGAGATGCTGATGACTCTGTGGATGAAAGTTTTGGGTTAAACTCTGGGATACTCAGGTAATCCTCTTTGACAGCCTTGACAAGGATTTCAGGGATGCCTTCCTTATTAAAACAAACAAACAAAGAAAAACAGAACAATGAGCCTTTGGAGGCTATCATCCACCTAGAAAAAGAGAAAAATAAGAATGGGTTCAGTATGGTCCTGAGCAGCTTAAAAAATTCTTAGATTTTTAATTGGGTATGTGATTAGGTCAGTACCTACCAGAGACACCCCCCCAACCCTACTGCCAACAAAGGGATTAGGTTAGTTCTTTCCCTAAAAAGCAAGTAAGCTGTACCGAAGACCTAACCCAGGTGGCTAAGTCTTAAGTGAAATTGGGACAATGATGATGTGGGCTCTGGCTACATCGCCAGACATGTCACATACAGACATGAAGTAGCCACCCACGTGGAGTAGGGGCCCTTCAGACTTAGCAGATATTCAAAGGCTACACAAGTCACCACACCTTACCTCACTGACCAGATATTGTTTACATATGGAGACTTTTGGAGAGGCCACACCAATTGCTGTAATCTTTCTTGTTGAGTTTCCTTTCTATGCTATGGCTAAGTAAATCTCCTTTTGTTAACTGTTGAATGAGCTACAAATGTTTTGTTTTGTTCCAATATCCCAACCTAGACTACCAAGAGATAGATTTGAATCAGTCTTATTCAATACAACCTGTCATGATTAGTATGCTTCCTTCTTTGGCAGCCACATTCCACCATAGTGGTCTTCCCTGAGACTTTATTAGGTTCTCTGAAGGGCATCATATTCTTTCAGACAAGCTTCTAATCTAACAAAGATAAATGGCAAAAATTACACACAGAAACCTCCATGAGGGGGCTTAATGGGAACCCCTTACTCACCAACCTGTCCACAGATCCACATGGTGAAGAAGGATAACAGATGGCTTGCATGTGTTTTCATTAATCATTCTGAGTATTAGCTCAGATAAAGATTTCTTGCTCAGCTTGTCGGTCTATTTGTTTCTTTAACTTTGTTTTGGAGAAGGTTCACTGGAAGCACACAAGAGTTTCCTTCATGTGACCAACATTCCTCCATAAAAGAGGGGGGCCATAATTTGACCTATTTATCACCACTTTAGTTGCTTCTTTTTAAAAAAAAATTAAGAACATATGGAGAAAAGAAAAGCTTTTATTGAATAGTGTAAGTCTTTTGGCAAGAGCTTTGATTAAAGAGATTTCTCTTTAAAATACCCCAAAAAAAGGAACATTTAAAATTTGTTACTTTTCTGCATTTGGGATGAGAGGACTGATGCAGAAACAGATGTAGCCTTACATAATGGGCACCCCTAGATGAAGACGGGTAAAGGAGCCTAGATACCTTAGTCAATAATTAGATGGAAAAGAAGAAGGGAAAGGCCATATGAGTAAACTGCTATTCCCGACAGCATCACATATGGATGTACGTGTGTATTTTGGACCTTTTTGGGGGACAGAATGGTATAGTAGAGAAAGCCAAGTACTATAATAAGCACTTTATAAATATTGTCTCATTTGATCCTCACAATAAAATCAGCTATTATACTCACTTTACAGTTGAAAAAACTGAAGCAAGTAGGCTTAAATGACTAATTTAGGGTCATATAGCTAATAAATGTTTGAAGGCCACACTTGAACTAAGTTTTCCAGGCCCAGTACTCTATCCACTGTACCACAAAGCTGCCTAAACTTGCTGCAATTCTAAAACTCTGATGGGCACATTTATTACTCATCTGAAACACCCTTAGGAGTTTGTAGGCATTTTGTCTGTTCAGGGAGTACAGAAGCTGCTGGAAGCAATGTTTTTGACTGAGTAAGAGTAAATTGGGCAGCTAGGTGGTATGGTGGATAGAACTCTGGCCCTGGAGTCAGGAAGACTCATCTTCCTGAGTTTAAATCTGGTCTCAGACATTTACTAGCTATGTGACCCTGGGCAAGTCACCTAATTCTATTTGCCTCAGTTTCTTCATCTGTAAAATGTGCTGCAGAAGAACATGGCAAATCACTTCAATATCTTTGCCAAGAAAACCCCAAATGGGGTCACAGAGTCAGACATGACCGAAATGACTGAACAACAACAAAAGAGTAAATTAAGCTCTCAAAGTTTTCCCATGGACCCATATTACGATCTGCTATCTTCTTTGGGCAAAGGTTGCTAAGTGTCTTGGATATTGGTTGAGAATTTACATGTGAACCTGTCCTTTAATCCTGAGGTAATCTAAGAAAAATGGTTATTTTGAAATGATACAAAGAAGTTCCGTAGAACAAGTTATACAAATACTCATCTCTCAATAGTATGGTTCACAATCACAGATTTCAGTAGCGGTGTCTCTGGGCAATGACCTAACTGTTCTAGGATAGACTGGATTCCTGCCAAAGGAAATCATCTCTAGAGGGAGCTACTATTCAATCAGTGCAGTGTCTGAAGCCAGGCCCAAAGAAAGAGACAACTTCCAACTTTCTGCCTGTTTTAACTATCCATTGGTATTCAGTAACCAGAGTAGCAAGACTCATCAAGCCCATGATTTGTACACCTCCACCTCTAAGAAGGCTATATTAAAATCATTTATGGGTAACATGCTGAATGTTCTACAATAATAATTTTCTATGACCCTATTCATTTCCCTAATCGCTACATGACTTGTTGGCCAAACGTGCTAGATATTTTTCAGTATTAGAAAAAAACAAAGCAAAGCATTTGAGCTGCGGTGGACAAAGATTATGGATTAATATTTGAGGGCAGAGGAAATCTCTGAATGACTAATTACAATAATGCTGGAAAGATTATCAGTAACTTCAGGAAGGACTGGTAATTACTACTCATCCCAACCCACAGATTGTCCTAGTAAGAACTGCCATCAAGTGTTGATCACCTTTGTTGCTAAGAAGAAACAAAATCCAAGAAAAGAGGGAAGATCTTTATCCCTGGGACTCTTTTGAATTTAGGAGACTGGATGTCCTTATTTCTCTACTTTCAATCAATGTCTGGCCTAGCGGGAAAGAATAGCTTTTCATTTCTGTCCCAGCTCCTATTCCTGTATGAGAGAGGTGGTTTGTAGGAAGTAACTTTCTAAGGGAAAACCTACTCAAAATGTTGTCTAGGGGAGGTGGAACCATCTGCCTTGACAATTCTGAATGTGTTTCCTCCATTATTCTTTCTTCTGTATCAGGTTAAGTTCTATAGCCCTCCAGAAAGGCTTCTAGGTGGTGCAGTAGTGGGCTTAGAATCAGGAAGACTCATCTTCCTGAGTTCAAATTTGACTTCAGACCCTTACTAGTTGTATGACCCTGAGCAAGTCACTTAACCCTGTTTACCTCGGTTTCCTCATGAGATAGAGAAGGAAATGGGAAACCATTCCAGTATCTTTGCCAAGAAAACCTCAAATGGGGTCACGAAGTGTCAGATGTGAGTCAACAACAACAACAACAATCTGTCCTCTAGGGCATTGATGGTAACCAGTGTATACACCCCATATATACATTGTAGAAAGATGTCATTTACAAAGTTACTGAGCATTAATGAATAGAATCGTCATGTACTCCATGGTCCTGGTTGCATCTAGGAAACAGTCTAGTGGATTCTGAAGGCAACCCAGCATGAGTATTGATTACAATGCCAAATTTATATGGTCCCAGTCAAGGTACTAGTTAGTCATTACTAGCACAAAGCACTTGGAAACACAGGGAAGGAAGGTGCTAACAATTCCTTGGGAATCATGGGAAAATATTGTCGAAAACTTTAAATAACTTTGAAATATGTTTAGAATGATGTTTTTCCATTGGAATTTAAGGTCCTGAGGAAAGGCATTGTTTTTCATTTTCTGTCTTTGTATCCTTATTGCTTAGTACATAGTAGGCATTTAATAAATATTTATTGAATTGAATTGTGTTGAATGAAAATAAACCATATAGAGGAAGACCTAACAACCTAGCCTGAATGCTACTAAGAGTTAAGCAATGTTTATGAATTCTTCTGACAGGCTTCATTCAATTAATTAATAGGAATTAATAAAAAAAGAATATTGAAGTAGAAACTAGAAGACCAGTGTTCTTCTAGCCCTGTCTCTACCACTAACTTTGGGACCTCAGGCAAATTACTTCATTTTTCTGAGGTTCAGATGATGAATAATCTTTCTGTGAAATGACCATGATAATGTTTGCCTTTATTGTGATCTAGCATCAATGAGATTTTGAAAAAATGGGGAAGTGCTATACATATGTAAAGTGTTGTTGTTTTTAACTGCTGGTGCCTAAAAACCAGGATGAAAACTAAAAAAGGGTGTGGAATAGAATCACCTTATTAGATTTGAGCTCCACGAGGGCAGGGGCATTTTCCTATGTAAACTTTGTAGCTTCCCCAGCACCCACCAGAGTATTCTACACAGTTACACAGTGAATAAGTATTCTTTGAATGAATTTGTTGAATGGAGTGCATATGAAGAAATAAAAGATGGAGTGAATATGAAGAAATAAAAAATGGAGTGATAGAAGAGAAAAACAAAAAGGTAGCTGGTGAGAACAGACACGTGTCATCCCAATTAATCAACCAATCACAAAGTATTAAATTCTCATTATGTTAAATCAGTACTCGTTTATTAAGGGTTAGCCCTGTACTGGGTGTCATAAGGCAGAAAAAAGGTTTTTCAGCCTAAGTTCCGGCTTTCAAAGAAGTTGAATTTTGGCAAAGAGTGTTGTTAATAGGAGAGGGGAAACGATAATTAGATAAGCTTTCTTCTGGGTGGTATTAACTGCAGATACCATAGGGGTTCAGTGAAAGGGTGTGGAGGGGGGAGTGGAAATTTTAAAGAAGAGGAAACCCAATCAGAGAAATACAATCTTGCCCTCCCTTCCCAACTGCCAATATTTGAGAAGCTCAGGCAACTATTCATTTAGCTATTTATGACAAGACTACAAGAATTTCAGAGCTTGGAACAGGCTTTGGAGATCACATAGTTCAACAACTTTATTTCTGTCTATGAGACAGAGGCCTGAAGATAGCAAGTGATTTGCCTCAAGGTCACACAACCTGGAATTAGAAGCCAGGACTCCAGATCCTGATGCTTTGCTATCACAGACAAGTAGCTTTAGAGGAAGTAAACTTCATGTTTTGCATCCCCATGAATTTCTTTTGGATGAGATTACTTTTCGGTAAATCTGTTAGAAATATGTCAGGACATTCTTTTAAAATGCCCGTGCTGTTTGATATTTAAAATCTCCTTATAAATATATAAATATGTTGCCATAGATCCTGTTTGACTTGAAATAATCTAGAAGGCCAATTGTGAAACACTGTTCCACTGACCATACTTGTCTTAAATCATATAAACAAACACTTGATTTCTCTTTCTCTCTTTCTCTTCTCTCCCTCTCTTTGATTCTCTCTCTTCTATCTCTCCTCCCTCATTCTCCCTCTTTCTCTTTTTTCTCCTCTTTCCTTTTTCTCTTTTTCTCTTTCCTTTTCTCTTCTCTTTTTCTTATTTCTTTCTCTCTTTTCTCTCTTTCTTTTTCTACCTCTTTCTTTTTTTCCCTTTCTTCTCTTTATTTCTTTCTTTCCTCTCTCACTCTCCCTTCTCTCTCACTCTCTCTCTCTCTCTCCCCACCTCCCCCCACCTTTTTCTCTCTCTGTCACCTCAGCCTTTGGGAACTTCTCTCAGGAGACAGAAGGGACAGAAGGCGGTGGTCACACGATGGTCCCAGTGGCAGGGTGAGCAGGAAAAGCCCTCAGCCTCAAAGTTTAGCTGAAAAGGCATTGGGAGGTTACAGGGAGTGACCTATCTTAATGGGGAGCAATAGAATAATCCAGTAAAGGGAAAGCATTTATTCACACTTCCTTCAGGGCTTGGACAAAATAACAACGTTTCCCCTATTTAGAGGGCTTCGGCATCCTTTGCAGCATTCAGGGCAGGCTTTGCTTTGGCAGGGTCATTCTCAGATTCTCGCTGCCCCTTTGTCACTTGGACTTGAATAAGAGCAGCCCAGAGGACATCACACTTAGCCATCTTTATCCTCTATTATCATGTCACCACAGGGTAAACTATGTCATCCCCAACATTGTGTTTCAGGTTCCAGATTTCATGTCCCTAATCACTCCTTTAGATCGGGACCTTCACAAAGAAAAGCAGCCCTCTTCCAGCTATGTGTTGTCAATGTGCATAGATCTGACAAGATCTACCTCCCATCATGGTTCAGGAAGCTTTTTAGAGAAGGAAATAAAGATCACTGCATTGGATTTATAGATGTTGTTTACAGAAATCATGGGTGTTAGGCTAAGCCCAGGCTGGTACATGCATGTTTGTGTCAAGCCCCATGCTACCTTCCTCTTTAACATCAAAGCCCTTTCATTCCCATCAACACCTTATGGGGTGGGGGATGGGGGCACAGTATGGAAGCACAGAAAGGGCTGTGATGATGGCTGTCACTAGCATCAATAATTCTAACAAGTGCCTGGCATATCAATCAAAAGAAACACAAGCGTTTTGATAGCATTAATCAGAAATGGTCTCCTCCTGCAAACCATGCCAAATGACTTGGATCTATGCCCGATGCCAATTGTTCTCTCTCTGGCAGTTTTCATGCATATCCTTTTAGGGTTTTTTTTTCCCCTTGACATGGTCATGTCAGAGTAAAAATGGTGAATTAAATCATAGCAAAGTTGCTCTAGTCTGGCTGTGACCATAAATGCAATGGGTAAGGTTCAAATAGAGAAGGAGAACAAATACTACTTGTTGCTAAACATGGGCTGGCAAATGCAGCAGGCAGATAGCATGGTTCTGCTGGCCTGGGGACTATTTCCCATCCTGACCAAAAGCAAAGAGAGTAGTAGACTGGAAGAACAAAGAATACCTTAAAAGCAGAGTGAGCTTCCCTCTTTTCCTTAAGACAAAAACTTGGCACCACTGCCCTACTATCCAGCGGCATAGGGACAAGGCATTTCTGTAGCCTGCCCATGGTTTGAAAATGGCACCTCTTGTTTATGACTGTGCCCTGGGGACTTTTCATCTTACTTCACTGTAACACATAGAGTTTTACTTATTGGAATATAAATGACTATATGCCATGGAGAAGAATTTTCTGTCATGGAAGATGTACATTTAGGACAAGTATCCCTCTTTATCTCCAGTTGTCAATATACAGCAATACCCTTCAGTTACAGCTAGCCCTAACTCTGTCTTCTCTGAAATCTGTCTGGCCCTTAGAACTTGAACCATGCTTTGAAACTGCTGACACAGTGTGTGATAGGTCTGGCTAATGACATCTTGGGTCACACTTCATACTAGCCTTAGGGGTATCAGGCCCAACCAACCCTTAGAAACTTATGGAGCCTAAATAATCCTGGCTATTCTACAATGAACAAATGAATCAGAGAATCTGACTTTCTCTTCATTTTATTCCTGTGTAGACCTTATCTTAGATTCATTTCCTATTGGGGAATCTGATTGTTTTCACCTGGCCTGTAGCAAAGACTATGAAAGCATCTCATTGAGGATGAATCTTCTTATCTATTTTTGTAACAATTTCCCCATTAATGCAAGAATGATATCCCTAAAACTAAAGAATGGTTTTAAAATATTGTGTAGAATTTAAGGTATTTTTAGAATCACCAGTAACATATCCCTCTTTTTTGGCTAAAGAAGATGTGGGAAAAGTTGTTGAAGGATCCTGATTCCCTGGAGTTCTTCATTCAAACCTTCTCAGTTTGACTGATACTCTTCAAAGAGCCATTTAAACCAGTGACAGAAAGAGTGCAGTAATAGAGAATAAAGAAATAGTATGGGGGGAGTTTGGGAGATGTGTGTATATATATATACATATATATATATGGATGTATGTATGTATGTGTGTATATATATATGTATATATATACATGAACATATATGTGTGTATCTTTATATTTGTACATATATATTCTTAAATATATCCATGTATATGTATGCATGGGTATATCTATTTCTATCTCTATCTCTTATCTATCTATCTTTTGCCTAAAGTGAGAAAGTTTTTGAGGTCTTAACATCCTCCAGTCTTATATGCATACCCATAGGAATAAAGTTACTGAAAAGGAACAACTCCATAGACTATGCCACATACTTATATTTGCATTGTCTATGTGTTATCAAAACAACTGGATAAAAAATGAGAAATTCAATTAACCAGCTGTTTTCTCTATATAATGTCAAATGTTAAAACATTCATTTTCCCCCCATTGAATCTACTTTTTAAAACTGAAATTCAGCATTGTGTAGACATATTCTACGTGTGCTTATTAGCTAAAGACTCTTGCAAATTAATTAATTCGTGTTCTCTTTTGTGAGGGAGGATCATTTGTTTGAATGAGAAATCTACTTTCATTAAAGCTATTGTTAGCTATCAGTAAGTGAAAATGCGAATTTCACAAGTAGGTTTGAATTTCAAATGCCTTGCATTTCACCACAGGCCCAAGGGCCTGTGAGTCAATATGGAGTATTGATTATGCTTCACAAAAGGAGTGTGAATGGGCCCCAACTCACATATTTCCTCATTATTCAATTCAGCAATTCACTTTAGGGACAGAGATGGGACTAGAAAGATTTTGGTGGATACAGGAACCTTCCAGGTGAAGAAACACTTTCTATCAATGCAACTTCTCAGCAACTTATTGTATTAGAGTGTTGAGCACTACACCAACAATTCAAGTGAATTGCCTAGGGTCATACAGAGGCAGCACAGGAACCCGGTTTTCCTAGCTCCTAGGCCAGCTCTCCATTGTCTGGACATGTTATCTCAGTTAAATTCCATTCAAGAACCATTTGTTGAGGGTATACTACATGCAAGGCACTGTGGTAGGTGCTAGGATTACAAATGAAAAAAATAAATGATCTCAGCTCTCTACTGATGGCATGCAACAGATGCACAGGCTAGTAATTATAAAGTATGCATAAGGGGCAGCTAGGTGGGGCAGTGGATAGAACACTGGCCCTGGAGTCAGGAGGATGTGAGTTCAAAAATGGCCTCAGAAACTTACAGTGGGTAAGCAGTGGGACCCTGGGCAAGTCATTTAACCACAATTGCCTCCAAAAATAAAAATAAAATAAAGTATGCATAAAACAACACAGCATAATTTCAAAGGGGAGAGAACACTTACAATTCGGGAAATCACTGAGACTGTGCTTGTTTAGAGATGGCACCTGAACGTCTGTCACCTTGAAGAAAGCATGGGAGGCCACTATAAGAAGGTAGAGGTGGAAAGGGAGTCTATTCCAACCCTGCATGAAGGCACGGGATCAGGAAATGGAAAGTGATTACATACTATGAATGAATGGAATGAATAGATGAATGAAAAGGTTTACTATGTTCTAGGCACTGTACTGAGCTCTGGGAATGCAAATGCAAAGATAAGACCATCTCTGCCTTCAAGGGCCTTACAATCTGATGGAAGAGAGACAACACCTATAAGGAAGTGGTGGCTAGGGAAGGGAGTTTTGATTTAGGGAATCAGAAGAGTGGTGAGTTGATCCATAGAACAGCTAACTGACTTGCCCTTTCCAGAAGTAACATCAGTATTGAGTGGGTTAACCCCAGGGTGGGAATTCCACACCTGTGTGGGTGAACTCTCCCTGGAACTGGGAGCATGGCTTTTGGATTCTTGTCTAAAGGCTGTGGCTCCAAGTGAGATGAAGCAAGGCCACACCAAGGCAGAAGGGATGATCACCTTGATGCTGGACAAATGGATGACATGTGAAGTAGGGAAAGAATTGAATTTAGATTCAAGGGTCCTGGGTTTGAGTCTTTGTTCTATCATTGACCATATAGGTGACTTTGGACAAGTCATAGTCTCACAGGGTCTCAGTTTCTCCCTGTGAAATATGGCAGGGTCAGACTGGATGGCCTCTATGTTCCCTTCCAGTTCTAAAGCTATAATCCTATTTTGGTAATCAGTATTTCCATGTCTTTGTTTCCCTGATGGAGTTCTATTTCCTGAATGGCAAGTTTAGACTTTGAATCTTCCACCTGAATTATTACAAGAGAGATTTGGTAATTAAGTTCTAACAAGATTTAAATGATATTAAAAACAGTTGGTTAAAAGGAAACATTGCCTTGGGCTTTGTTGTAAATTTGTGTAATTATTTTTAGTCCTCTAGAGGATGCATAATTATGTTTCTGTATTTATAAAAATACTGCCTATGAGGCACCAAAATGAATTTTACCGTATGTTAATTTGCATATTAATGTTGCTTTTTTGGATGTCAAAATTTCCATGGCTAGGGGGAAAAAATCTTCTAGGAAAATTTCAAAGTAACCAGAAAGAGTTGTAGATCACTGGGAGAGTGGATTTGTGTTGCTTGGGGAAAAAAAAATCACTATCTGGGGAGGAAAAAAATTTTTTTAATTAAAATAAAAAACTCAACAGTGACACAGTGTAACAAAATCCAAAACTATTTCTTTTAGTCTCCCTCACTCCCCACATCCAAGCAATTTCTAAGCTCTTGCACACTTTTTGAATCTGTCTCCTCCATTTGCATGACCACTACTCTATCACCTCTCTCTTGATCTATTGTGATAGCCTCTTCATTGGTATTCATAATACCAGTTTCTCTCTTTCCAATTTATCCTCTATATCAGTGGCATCAAACTCAAATAGAAACAAGCCACTAAACCATACGTAATGATCCCTATAGGCCACAAAGTGACAGAAAATCAAATTATAACATTATCTTTATTCTATTGTAGTTTAATTAATTTTGCTAAATATTTTCCAATTATATCTCTCGAACATGCCCCCTTCTCTCCTCTGACACTGCCACTATCCTGGTGTAGGCCTTCATCACCTCGTGCCTAGGCTAGGGCAATAGCCTGCTAGTGGGTCTGCCTGCCTCAAATCTCTCCCCACACAAAACCATTCTTCATTCAGCCACTAAAGGGATTTTCCTAAAGCATAGGTCTGATCATATTATCTCTACTCAATAAATTCCAGTGGCTTCCTATTAACTCCTAGAACAAACACAAAATGCTGTATTTGGCATTCAAAGCCCCCTTCATAACCTAGCCCCGTTCTATATTTCCAATCTTCTTACACTTTAGTTCCCAACATGTAATCTTCAATTCAGTGACACTGGCCTTCTGGCCATTTCACAAACTATGCTCCCTGCATTCTCTCTGACTGTCCCTAGAATGCTTTGCCCCTTCCAGTCCACCTACTGACCTCTCTGGCTTCCTTGAAATCCCAGTTATAATTTCTCCTTCTATAGGAAACCTTCCTCAACACCTTTTAATTCCAGTGCCTTCCCTCTGTTAATTATTTCTGATTTATCCTGTATATAGCTTGCTTCATATATACTTCTTTGCATGTTGTCTCCCCCATTAGATTGTGAGCTCCTTAAGGGTAGGGATTGTCTTTTACCTTTTTTTTTTAATATTCCCAGAACTTAGCACAGTGCCTGGAACATAGTAGATACTTAATAAATATTTATTGATTAATTGATTGTGGGAGTTGAAGAGATATCCCAGCCAAACTGGAAAAAGAACAAAAATGTTGACCAGTATATTATCAGATTCCAAAAAGTATATTGCTATTGGAGAATTGGGGAAAGCTACTGATACACTGGATTCAACAGGGAAAATTACAGAAAAAAAAACCTTATGATCAAATAAAGAAGATATTGAAGGTATTCTCCAGAAATTTACAGAAAATATAATGCAAGTACCCCTTCTCTATTGTGCTTTAAAGAAAGATGGACAGAGACTTTTAACGTTGCTCTTCCCCATAGATACCATTCCATCTTCGGCCTCCATGAATTTTTTTTTATTTTTTTATTGTTTTAGGCAATTGGGGTTGAGTGACTTGCCCAGGGTCACACAGCTCTCCATGAATTTTATAAGGAGTGTCTGGAAAGCTATATACCTCCATGTCTGCCTCTTATACAATCCCTAGATTTTTCTCAGGACTCAATTCAAATGCCACCTCCTTTAGGAGACCTTTCCTAGGTTTCATATCTTTCATTATTTAATTTTTTTCCTGTATTATTTTCTGATCTGATTTTTAAATATGCCTCCCACTCTTCTTCCAAAAAATTATTTTGTGTTTATTTTACATATATTTTATATTTAATTGTCTGGGTACAGGTTGTGCCTCTCAGTTGAATATAAGCTCCCTGAGGGCAGGTACCATTTTATTTTTGTCTTTGTATCCCCAGAATCTAGCACAGTGTCTGGCATATAGTAGGAGCTTAATAAATAGTTGCTCAGTTGAACTGACTTGAATTTCATTTTAATCTAGAAAGCAGTAGGGAAGAGATGGAAAAATTCATCTAGCAAAACACCCTCATTTTACAGATGAGGAAGCTGAGACTTTGAGAGGTGTATTTTTTTGACTTAATTTTCTTCTCTAAGAGGGAATTTTAATATTTTTGCTAATGTGATCTGCTAATGATTTCTGGAATGCTAATGATCCACTTATGTTCTGATTGAGAAACAGTTTTTCTCTGAAGCATACATAGCATCCCTTAACTTCTTCAGAGCTTGAAATGTTTTGATGGCTTATTATATTTTATCTTTTGGTTCCATCCTTTTCCCCATCCAGTCCTTTACCAGAACTGCTAACTAGTAGGAAAAATGAAGTAGTGGGATTTTCATATCTAATTTTTTCATGCCCAAGCTCTCTCTTCTAGATATTCTCCACAGCAGAAAGGTAGCAGGACTGGAGATAGGGGAAAAGGACATATTTGGGTAGATGGGAGGGAGGAAAAAGATCATACTCACCAAATTACAGGATGTTGAGTATTTGTTAAAAAGTATATTATGAAAGGGATAGTTTGTGAACATTTAGAAAGAAAAGACTTAAATAAGATCAACATGGCTTGATTAAGAGCAGGTCATGCCAACCTAAACTCATTTCTTTTTTTCCCCCTTCCAATTATCAAGCACTTATTTTTTTCCCTTCTTTTTCACCTATGCTTCAGAGAGAGAGGGAGAGAGAGACAGAGAGAGAGAGAGAGAGAGAGAGAGACAGAGAGAGGAAAGAGGCAGGGAAGGGAAGGGAAGGGAAGGAATAAAGAACCTTGTATCCTATAAGCATAATAAAACAAAAGACATTCCCATGTTGGTCACATCCAAAACTGTATTTCTTGTTTTGTGTATTAGTTAGTCCATCATCTCTTTTTTTTTCTTTTTTTTAGGCAATTGGGGTTAAGTGACTTGCCCAGGGTCACACAACTAGTAAGTGTTTGGTCTGAGGTCACATTTGAACTACAGGTCCTCCTGACTTTAGGGCCGGTGCTCTATCCACTGCGCCACCTAGCTGTCCCCATCATCTCTCTGAAATGAGATGGGCAGTGTTCTCCCTCAGTCCTCTGCAATCATGGTTGATTATTTAGTTGATCAGAGTTCTTAAGTCTTTCAGAATTATTGGTTTTTATTTTTGAAAGGAGTTACCAGACTGGCAGATCAGGGCATTGCTACCAAGTATCCCTGTACTTCAACAAGGAATTTGACAAAGCTTGTCATGATGTTTTTGTGAATAAGATGGAGAGATGTGATTAGTACTATTAGGTGGCTTCATACCTAGATGAATGATTGGTCCCAAAGTATAGTCATAAATAGATTAATTTCTACCTAGTAGTGATTCTCAGCCTGATTTCTGAGAATCCCTAGAGATGGAGGCAGTTTACAGAGTTATTGAAGGGGTCTACAAATCAATATTTACACCAATCATAAATGTTTTTAATCTTCATTTAGCAAAATATGTGGTATACAGTATGATAAATATGCCAACATATTATTGGTAATTATATCACAATACATGTTATTAGTAGTTGTATATGATGATGCTAATGATGATTTTGCTTTTGCAAGTATGCTCACTAAAGGTGCTTGCCAAACGAACAAGTCAACAAAACCTTATTAAGTGTCTACGATGTGCCAGGAACAGTGTTAAGTGCTGGGGACAGAGAGAAAGGTAAAAGACAGTCCCTACTGTTGAGGAGCTTGTAGTTTAATGGTGGAGAGAGTATGCAACCGATATATACTAGAACAAGATATATACAAGCTAAATTGAAGATAATCTCAGAGGGAAGGCACTAGCATTAAGGAGGAAAGGTTTATGCAGACAGTAGGGATTTTAGCTGTGTGTTAAAATTGTATCTTGGTCTGGTCCACCTGATGACCCCCAACCTTTCTAGTTAGTATAGTACATTTATAAGTAGCCAGTATAAAGGAACATTAGCAGGAAATAAAATTGCAAAGAGGAACCTGGAAGTCACATATAAACTGTCCCAAAGATCAGAGGTTCATAATTTATAATTGTATCGTATATTAACCAACATTTACATCCCAGTAATATATACTAAATCAGGAGAAGTCTCCTAGGCACTACTTGTCAAGATTTCTGGTCCTGTGATATGTAAATTCTAGGCAAGATCCAGACCTCCACAGTTTTAAACCAGTAGAACATCAAAAAGATGCTGATAACATTGAGATGATGGATTTGATGTTTTACCAATAACTCTGAGATGATTTGGATATGTGAATGAACTAATCTCAAGGTGGCACAGACAGTTCTTCTGTTTCCTAAAAACAAACAAAAAAAGCCCCTATAAAAGTAAGACCTAAACTGCTGCCTCTCAGCATTCTTCCCATCTCCACTGGGTCCACACTGCCTAGTCCTCTCAACTCTAATCTATGATTGGGTGAATGATATTCTCTGCCTTTCCCTCTCTCTACTCTTTTCCCCATGCTGCCTGCCTTACTTCACCAATTCATCCTCTGTTCCCATGCCACCATCTTCCCACACCGCTATACCATTTGTCTTTTCTTTGTTGGGCTATTTGCCCCCCATATCCTCTGTGTTTAATTAAAGTGTGATTGCTGCCCCATTTCCTGTTGCCAATTATGGTCTTTCCCAACAAGTATCCAAAAAACTGAGTATGCCTAACCCTATGAGAGTATAGTAATATTCCATTACATTTATGTACCACAATTTGTTTAGCTATTCCCCAAATGATGGACATCTACTTTGTTTCTAATTCTTAGCTATCACAAAAGTGCTGTTATAAGTATTTTGTAGTATGTGGTGACTTTTATCTTATTAATGACTTCCTTGGGTCTATAAGACTAGTAATAGAGTCTCTAGTTCAAAGGGGATGGACATTTTAATCACTTTATTTGCATAATTCTAAATTGTTTTCCAAAATGGATGTATGGGGCAGCTAGGTGGTGCAGTGGATAAAGCATCGGCCCTAGATTCAGGAGGACCTGAGTTCAAATCTGGCCTCAGACACATAACACTTACTAGCTGTGCAACTCTGGGCAAGTCACTTAACCCCATTGCCTAGCAAAAAACAAAACAAAACCCAAAAACCAAAATGGATGTACCATTTCATAGTTCCATCAATAATGCATGAGTGTGCTTATCTTTCAAAGTTTCCATTTTTTGTCATTTTTGCCAATTTGCAGGGTGTGAGGTGAAAGTTCAAGATTGTTTTGATTTACATTTCTCTTATTATTTGTAACAGAACAATTTTGGGGGCATAGTGGATAGAACACTGACCTGGGTCAAGAAGACCCGAGTTCAAATCTGGCCTCAGACACTTAGTAGCTGTGTGACCCTGGTTAAGTCACTTACCCTGTTTGTCTCAGTTTCCTCATCTATAAAATGAGGTGGAGAAGGAAATGGAAAATCACTCTAGTATCTTTGCCAAGAAAAACCCAAATGTGGTCACGATGAGTTAGACATGACTGAAAAGTCACTGAACGATAACAATTGGAGCATTTTTCCATGTGGTTGTGAATACTTTGCAGTTCTTCTTTTGATAACTATTTGTTCATATCCTTTGACCATTTATCTAATGGAGAATGGCTATTAGTCTTATATATTGCTACTTTATTTTGGATACCAAATTCTTATCAGAGAAATTTTATACAAAGATTTTTTTTCTCATTTGATCATTTCCTTTCTTATCCTAGATACATTAATGTTTTCTGTGCAGAAGCTTTTCAGTTTCAAGTAATCAAAGTTATTTATTTTACCTTTTGTAACCTCTGCTTTTTTTCCATTAAAATATACATCTTACCCATACCTGTGAGAAGTATACGATCTGTTTTTCTTCTAATTTTTTTTTGTAGTATTCTCTTTAACACTAAGATCACATATCAATTTAGAATGTGGTATAAGATTTTGGTCTAAATCTAATTTCTGCCAGATTATTTTCCTGTTTTCCCAACAGCTTTTTTTTTTATCAAATACTGAATATTTCCCTAGGCAATTTAGATTTTCTATTTTATCAAACACTGGGTTATTGAGCTCTTCTGTTTCTGAATTTCCCTTATCTACTCTCTTCCTATCTTTCTATTCTTTAACCAGTAGTAGATAGCTTTGATGACTGATGCTTTATAATATAGTTTGAGGTATGGAAGTGCTATTCCCCCCTCATCCTTACATTTTTTCATTATTTCCCTTAATATCCTAGATTTTTTGTTTTTCCAAATGAATTTTATTATTTTATTCAGTTTTGTAAAGTATTTCCTTGATAATTTAATTGGTATAACCTAAAAATGTAAATAATGTTAAATTAATGTTGATAGTTTTGTCTTTTTTATTTTATTGGCACAGCCTACTCATGAGCACCAAATATTCCTCCATCTATTTAGGTTGTTCTTTATTTCTTTAACAAGTGCTTTATAATTGAATCCATATAATTCTTTTCTGTGCTTTGAGATATTAATCCCCAGATATTTTATGCATTTTATAGTTAATTCAAATAGGATTTCCCTTTCTATCATTACTTCTTGTGTTTTCTTATTGTATAGAAATATTATTGATTATTGAGAATTTATTTTATAGTCTTCAACTTTACTGAAGCTATTAATTTTCTCAATATCCTTTCTGATTAGCTAACAAGAATAGTTTTATCTCCTCTTTATTCTTCTATTTCTTTTGTCCTGTTTTATTGTTAACACTAGAGTTTCCAGAATATATCAAATAATAGTAGAGGGAGTAGGTATCCTTGCTTCACTTCTGTTTTTATTGGAGAAGGTTCTGGTGTATCTCTATTGCAGATGATGCTGCCTTTTGGTTTTACATAGATGCTTTTAATGATATGTTTTTAAAAGTCCCTCTATGCTTATACTTTGTAGGTTTTTTAGCATAGTTTTTTTTTCTGCAAAAAAGAGGGGGCTTCATCTATTGAGATGATCACATGGTTTTGGATATTTTGGTTTTTAATATGATTAATTATGTTTATTACTTTCCTAATGTCGAATTATCCTTGCATAATGAGTTATGTCTTGGATAAATCACTGTACTTTATTTGATAGATTTTGTTTTAAAATGTTGACTCAACATTCATTAATGATATTGGTTTATGTTTTTTTTTCATATTTTATCTTTCCTTGGTTTAGGTAATAGGGTTATATTTGTCTCATAAAAGGATCCTGGTACAATTCTTTCTCAATTTTCAAGAATAATTTGTGAAATATGGGTGCTATCTGGTCTTCTGATACTTTGAGTATTTTAATATTTTTGAAAATATTCTATTACTTTGGTGCTCTCAGTTTTGTTAGGATATAACTGTGCATAATATGTTCTGATTATTCTTTTTATTTCTTCTGGTTTTGCTGTGATTTCACCTTAGCCATTTGCTATTTTACTGATTTGACTTTCTGGTCTTTTCTTTTTAATCAGATTAACTAAGGCTTTTTCAGTTTTGTTAGCTTTTTTCCTCAAAGAACCAACATTTAATTTTATTTATCATTTCTATGTTTTTTGTTTCTAATTTCTATTTCTCTTTTAATTTTAATATTTCCTCATTTTTGTTATTTTATGTTTGCTTTATGAGTTTGGATGCTAAGGAATTTGGAACATATAAACTTATTACTGATACTGGCTTGTTGTCTATGGTTCCTTTTAGCATAATATAGTTTCCTTGTTTATCCCTTTTTTTTGCATGTTTATTTTTCCTTTGTCTAAGAATGATGGTAATTCCTGCTTTTTCAGATTCACTTGATGCATAGAATTTTTTTTTAATTTTCTCAGTTTTATTTTGTTCATGTCTTTGTTTTTAAATGTGTTTCTTGTAAACAACAGATTGTAGAGTTTTATTTCTTATCTAATATGTCACTCTTCTTTGTTTCATTGGATTGTTTAATCCATTCACATTTAAAGTTATAAGGGATGGGTTTATTTTTTCTTCCACCTGTCTCTAAAGTTTTTTCAGGTTATGGTTTTACCCCCTCTTTTGCTGTAAACACAATATTATATTGCTTCAGGTATTTTAATCTGTTTTAAAGATAGTTCTGTTCCCACTGGCTCTCTTCTCCTTATCTCTGATCTCCTCTTCTCATTTGTTACCCCTTCCCCTTTAGGTTTTTATTTAGTAGTTCCACTCACTCCTCCTCACCTGTCTATATATTTCTTCCTCCTCTTTTTCCCCTCTCAGTTAGTCAAGTAGATTTTTCTTGGCCTTTCCTCCCCATCAGCTAGTCCTGTTCATTAGTTTTTTAAATTTCATTTTTTGTGTCCTTTTCCAATAAGATGCTTCATTATCCATCTTCTCTTTCTGTTTACTCTAGATTTTCATTCTTTGATTCGTGACCTCTATAATCACCCGTTTCTTCTCTTTTCTCTATATTCGTCATACAATTAAAACTTCCAAGGTAACCACTCTAGGCTCTCCTCCCTAGGTACTTTTACCTACTGCCTTTTAAGGTTTACCCCATGGATTCCCACTTTCCATTTTGCTCCACTCTCAGGACAATGCCAATTATTGCAGGGATCAGAGAGGATACTGTCCCATGATAGTGACCCTCCCCCACCATCGATCTATACCCTTTCTTCCTGACCTTTACTTTTTACTACATTTGCCTAGAAATCTCCTCCCTGTGTTTATGCTCTCCCACTCCTCCAGGTGCCAGTTGCCTCCAGGGGTTCCAATTTTCCCATCCCCAGAAGACTTTTCAAGCACTAAATCCCCCAGGGCTCATCCAAAGTAAAGTCCTCATGTCTCTTTACCCACAGAAGCATTTATTAATAAAACCTTCTCCCACTTCTATAGTAAGACCACCTTCCTTTCTCCCCTTTTGTACTCTTTCCCCCTCCTCCTCAGTTGTAGGCTCTTCTGTTTCTGAGACCACAGAGGTCATCTTCCCCTCATTGCCAGCCCTTAATTTGACTCCAAAGCATCACTCACTTCTTTCTATCCTCCTGCTTCTCCCCACCCCCCTCCCAATCCCTATTTTATGTACTCTCTGATGTTGTAACATAGTCCCACAAAAGAAGCATTCATCTTTAGGCAGGGTGTTACCCTGGTTTCTCCATATTGTCCCTTGAATGCCTCTTCATTGTTACCTCTACCAGATTTTCACTTTCACTTCTGCCTCCTTGTGTACATTTAGGAAGAATTACCTTACTGGTCTTTCTGTTGTTATTCTGTTGCTAGTGCTGTCCTCACCTGCTGCATTTATTCATTCCTCCTACATTTTTGTTGTTTAATGTGTTTGAGAAACAAATAATCTCTTCAGTTCTGATTGTCTTTTTAAAAATGTTTCAAACTTGTCTTTATTATGGAATGTCCATTTTTTGTCTTGTATGGTTAAGCTCAGATTTGCAGATTAGGTCACCCTGGGCTGTATCCTGAGCTCCACTGCTCTTAGGAATATGTTATTCCATTCCTTCTTCCTTTTTCTAGTGTGTGCAAAGTAGTCTTGCATTATTCAAATGTCCTTTCCTATGTATTTTGAGGTCCTTCTCCTGTTGGTTTGAAGAACTTGTTTCTGAATTGAATTCTTAAATTTAATCACTGTATCTCTTAGAGTTTGCTGCCTTGGGTTGTTATTTGTTTGTTTGTTTTTGTTTTTGTTTTTCTGGAGGTGATCTGTGAATTCTTTCATTTAGAATTTTATTTTCTATGGTCAGAAGATATGGACAATTCTCCCCTCTTATTTCCTTCATTATGAGGTTATTTTTTTTTTGTCCTGATGAGTTCTTCTGGGAGACCTGTGATCCTTAGGTTATCTCTACGCATCATGTCTGAGATCAGAAAGTTTTGCCTGCATAATGAGTATATTTTTTTTTAGTGACTTTTTCTTTTTATTTTCTTGCTTCAGTTCTGTTTTGTTTCTTTGGTAAGGTTTGCCACTTTGGATTCCAATTTTTCTATTCTGCTTATTATTTTAGCTGTTGAAGACATGAATTCTGCTTTCATAATTATCACTTCTCTTTTAAATCACTTAGGAACAGCATGTTGTGATTCCATGTTCACCTCAAATTCCACAGGGTTCTGTGTCTCATCAAATGTTGGATCATTTTCCTTTATTTTTCAGTATTTATTTATAGACGTCTGAACTCATTTACGAAATCTCAAGGCTATATTTCCTTCCATTTTTTCCCTGTTCTTTTTTTTTCCTGCTCATCTATATGTGTATGTTCAAGGCCTTTGAGAATTCTTCTACCTGAAATCTCTGGTACTTCCAGTCTTTTCTACCTTATTTTCCTTATCAATCACTTCCCGACTCCCTCGTCTCTAATGGTGATTTCCTTAGGGGATGTATCTCAAAGTGTCTCAGACTCCCACATTTCAAAGACTATTTGCCTCAACACCAATAGTTCAGTGCTTTGTAGAGCTAGATTAGGGCTGCAGGCCCAGGTAGGTTTTTGCTCTTGAGGGTTGTGGTCAAGCTGGTTGTCAAAGGCCAAGCAAACTTCCACAGCCTGGAGCCAGGGTCTCCAAGGCACTGGAAAGAGGAAGGAGGGGACCAAAGTACAGAGGCAGGTTTTGATCTAAACCTGTTTCATGTCCTTTGGTTTGCTAGTGTAGTCTCTTGCTGCTGGTAGCATGAGAGGTAGAGCTGGGGTGCTGAGTGGGCTCAGGATCAGTGTGCACAACTTCCTGGGATTTAAAAAAAAAAACCTTCTTTTGAATTCTGAATGTCCTATACCATGGAAACGGTTGAAGTTGTTTTATCTTTGGTATGCAATTTCTGTTTTGGATAGATTTGAGAGATCATGGGGATCAGAGAAAATATCTAGTCTGCCATCTTGTTGTTCACATGATCCCAAAACTCTTTTGTAGATCAGTTAATTCAACTTCAACACACTCAATTCAATCTGCCTTTTTTTTTAAGTTAGGCTTCTCCATCTTTCCCATTCCTTCCTTTTTTCTTTCCTCTCTTCCTCCCTTCCTTCCTCCCTTCCTTTCTTTCTTCCTTCCTTCCTTAGTTCCTTCCTTCCTTCCTCATACTAGCTGAGAAAATATGAACATGACACTCAGCTTCACTAAGAAGCCCTCTAAGATTATAAGCAGCTGACTAGTTGGGAAGGGGCTTTTCATACCAATAGTTCTCTCACACTAATGAGATAAAAAGTTTGAACCACTCCATCACCACTTACTTTAACCTATTGCTTCAGGTCAAATTCATGAGACAACCCATGGTGTAAAGAAAAAAGTGCTAGAACTAAAGTCAGGAGAGCCCTTGGGGGACATGGGTCAGCTATGTGGCACCATGGTGCACAGAGTGCTGGACCTGGAGTCAGGAAGACTCATCTTCCTAAGTTCAAATCTGGCCTCAGACACTTACTTGCTGTGTGACCCTAGGCAAATCACTTAACATTCTTTGCCTTAGTTTCCTCATCTGTAAAATGAGCTGGAGAAGGAAATGGCAAACCACTCCAGTATCTTTGCCAAAAAAAACCTCAGTTGGGGTCAAGAAGAGTTGGGCAGGACTAAAAAATTACTGAACAACAATAAGTGAGTCCTGAGTTTGAATCCCACTTCTGACACTGTGTAGTGATGTGACCTTGTCTGAGCCTTGTTTCCCTCATTTTGCCTTGAAGTGCTATATAAATATAAGCTGTCGCTATTATGTTCTCATTTGATTGTTAATTTATCCCTACTATAATATTAGCTGCTTAGTTAAGTTGTTAGCTTATAATAACTTAAGCTGATTGTTTATAATAGCTCAGGGAATTACCTTTTCCAAGGTATTTGCATCTTAATATGTGATTCTCAATGAGCCTCAACTGAAATACTCAAGTGGAAAGAGAATTCATTCGTTATCTTTATCCCTAAACCCACTCCTACTTCCAAACTTTCCTGATTCTGTGAGAGTACCACCACTGTTCCAATCACCTGGATGAAAAATATGAGCAGTACCCTGGACTCCTTGCCTTCCCTCACCCCATATATCCAATCACTTGCCAAATCTTATCATTTCTACCCCCCCAGCATCTCTTACATCAAGTTTAGGCAGTAGAGTAGAGGCTGCCAGGTGGCTCAGTAGATAGTTAACTAGGCCTGGAGTCAGGAAGATTTGCATTCAAATCAGCCTTAGATACTTACTAGCTACATGACTCTGTCACTTAATCTCTGTCTACCTTAGTTTCCTCAACAGTAAAATGGGGATAATAATGGTACCTACTATCAATCAAATCAAATGATATTAAATGAAATAATAGTTGCAAAGCACTTAGCACAGTGTCTGGCATATGATAAATCTTATAGAAATGTCAAATGTTTATTATTATTATTACTATCTCAAGGTTGTTGTGAAGATTGAATGAGATCATATTTTTAAAGAGCTTAAAACAAAGTCTGACATATAATAAATGTATATAATTAAAGACATCCTTATTCCCTTCTCCTTCCCTTCCTTAGGGCTGGCATACTCAGCATACTCGTCTCCCCCTGTTATTGGCATAATTTAAGTTGGATTCTAGTTGCTGGACCCTCTGATAGCTCTTCCAACCTTTAAAAGCTCACAAGGTCATAACCTGGTCTGTTCTGTCTCGATGCTCATTCACCTAAGATGAGGGAAGAATAAACACACAATAGCACCATGCATTCATTGCCACATGGTGAAACAGGAGGACAATAAAACCTGCTGCTGCACCTATTTCTATCTCTCTAGGGATGTCTATGTCATTTCTTCTCTCTTACTCTAAAGCCACCAGAGAGAGGGAGTTCTGTTAGTTTAAACCTTCTGTATGCATACTCTATCTGGCTCAATAGCCGTTTAAAAGACTTTTCCTTATCTTGCAGGAAGCTAACAGGAAATAATCAGGGTACATGAACATTGTCTGAATTGAAAAAAAAAAAGGCCTTTCCATCAAACATTTCTGGAATTGGATTTACCAAATCTCCATGAGGATTGGCAATAAGTAGAGTATTTTGTTCATGGTTAAAGGCAGGAATTCTTAGGCTTTTTGTGTTATCCCCCTATCCCCCCCTCTTCCCCTCCCCCCCCTTTTTTAGCTGGCTAGTGATGCTTATTGGGAAAAAATTTAAATGCATAAAATAAAGTACGTGAGAAATTTAAAAAGAAACCAACTGTATTAAAATAGACGTGTAATTTTTTCTGTCCATGGGCCCACTGAAATCTAACGGGTCTTTAGGTCAGAAATTAATAACCCCTGCTCTAAAGACTGCCTGATTGACCAGTGCCCTATTACATATATATTTAGTATATACTTATATATGGACATGTTGTCTTGTCTAATAGAATGGAAGCTTCTTGAAGGCAGAGAGTGTTTCATATTTTTTTTTGTCTTTTTATTCCCTAGTATCTAGCACAGTGTCTGGAATACAGTTGGTGCATATTTAATTCATATTTGTTAATTGGTTGAAAGTGGGTTGCGTTACATTTTAGGAAATTACAAGACTCCTTTAATGATCTCAAAATTCTCCCGCCAACAAAGACTAATTCTCAAACTCCCTAAGATAGAAAAAAAAAACAAAGATCAGATCCCAAGAAGTTAAGTCACTAATGTTGGAATGAATCTCTAATAATTGCTTACTTATCAGACTATGGGTGATGCAAAGCTAGAAAAGGTCATTAATTCATTGGATGATAGTCATGTTCCAAAAGGATATTGATGAGCTTGACCACTAGACCAAATCTAATAGGATAAAATATAACAGCTATAAGTTTAAAGATTTACAATTTGTTTAAAAACTGAGGCAGCCTAGTTGTCTGATAGAGATCTGAGTTTCTTCGTCTTGTTGTTCAGTCATTTCAGCTGTGTCCAACTCTTCGTGACCCCACTTGGGGTTTTCTTGGCAAAGCCATTTTCTTCTCCAGATCATTTTACAGATGAGAAAACTGAGGCAAACAGGGTTACCTGACTTACTCAGGCTCACACAGTTAGTAAGTGTCTGAGGTCAGATTTGAACTCATGAAGATGAGTCTTTCTTACTCCAGGCCTTATCCACTGTGTCCCCTGCCTGCTCTCTGGGGGTGTTAGTGTTCTGCAAACTCCATCTTGCGATATCGATGTTAATCAAAAAGCTAAGACAATCTTAGGCTGGGTGAAGAGGCAGAGTGTGCCCTGAAGTAATAGTTTTGCTGCACTCTGTATCTATACTCTGTTCATTTCTGGTTACCATATTTTAGGAAGGATATAGATAGACCACAGCAAGGTGACCTGGATGGTGAGGTAGCTAAAAGTTATGAACTAGGATTAATGATGAATGGAAATGAGAATGTTTAGCCTTGGCAAGAGGAGACTTTAGAGGAACATAGATTAAATATCTGCAAGTGTTTGAGAGTTTATTTTATCGAAGAGGGATTAGACTTGTTCTGTTTGGTCCCAAAGGACAAAACCATGATTATTGGGTAGATGTTGCAAAGCCACAGACTTAAGCTTGATAGACCTCCTAACAGAGCTGCCCAAAAGGGGAATGGGTAACTTTGAGAGGTAGTGGGCTCCCCCTTACTGAGGTCTTCAGATAAAGGCTGGATGACCGCTTGTCAGAGCACATTCTTATTCAGGGATAGATTGAACTGGATGGACTCTGAGGTCCTTCTAACTGTGAGTTTCTGTGATTCTGAATGATATTCAATGAGGGAAATATTAGGGGTCTCTGCCCTTTCCTTAAATCACACATATAAGAGCTATTTTGTCTACATCTAATCCAGGCCCCATCTTTGACAATCAGTTGCCTTATTTGATCCGATGACACTGATAGAACACAGCATTTTGTTCTACCTTTGCATGTGAAGGAATGGACACCCTGAGGAGTCATGATAATGGCAGAGCAAAGATTGAAACTCAAAACCTTTAGTCTTTTGACTCTTAGTAATGGTACCCATTGTGAGCACATTAAATAAATGGTCCTAATACTTCTAAAGATAAAGATATAAGATCAGATATTAAAGAAAAGACAACTAAAAACTATCTTTTGCCAAGACAGACAAGGGAGGCCTGACATATTTTATTTAAAATGAGCATAAAATAAGAATTCATTTAAAATGCCTGTGGAAGTTGATTGCTTTATTATTTTAATAGTGTCTTATTCATGAAAGTATTAATGGTCATTATCTGTCAGCCAAACAATGAGACCACAGAAAAAATGTCAAACAGTAGTTGCCTTGGCCTATCTTGAATGAGCAATTTTTAAAAATTGCTTGACTTAATTTTTTTTTCTTTTAAGAGAGAATTTTAAAAAATCTTTACAACTTAAATGGAGAGTCAGGCATGGTGGCATACATCTTCAATCCCAGCTACTGGGGAGTCTGAGGCTGGTGAATCTCTTGAACTTGGTAATTCTGAGCTGTAGTGGGCTATACAGAATGGTGTCCATACTAAGTTTAGCATCAATATGGTGAGTTCCTGTGTAGGGTTGTAGAGTGGGGCATGAGAATCCCTAAGTAAGGGGCCAATTGGCCTAGGTCAGAAAATGGATATGGTCAAAGCTCCTAGGTCAGTCAGTAGTGGGATCAGGCCTGTGAATCACCCCCCCCCCCCATACTTCTGGCCCAGGCGAGATAGGGAGACTCAGTCTTACAAAACAAAACAAAGTAACACACACAGAGATGCAGATACACACAGACACACACACCTATTTAAATGTAAGGGATAGAAAGTTATTGCTGACAAAATTACATTTTAAGAAATCAAAAGGGTCCTTTTTGAATTCATTGCATTCCATTTTCTCTCTAGTAGAAGCAGCTAACCCATTCATGTGGCCCTACATAAGAATGAAGAGTTGTTCATAAATTCTTTGTAATTCTGAATCTGCTCTCAAGTAGGGGAAGTCTATCTGCCCACATTCTAGATATGACTTTTTGAAGGCCAATTTTGAAGACTTTATCTTTCTGTAAGTGGAGTATAGAGTTTACTTATCTGACACACCAACCCACTGCTAAATACTCTCATAAAACTTGGCAAAGCCAAGCCTCTGCTGGAGGAAAAACACAACCAAGAGAGTTCAATGTTCAGTTTTCTAAAAACTATCCAAGAATCAATGGTTTCGGATTTTTATAGTTGACTTTCAAGTTTTTTCATTTTCTAAGAGTCAACTCCTTCCTCTTGGCAAATCGGTTCAGAATAGAATTTGATAAATTCAAGAAAGTGTTATCTTCTAATGTTATCCCTTGTAGTGATGTTTTCATACTTCCTTCCCTGAGTCCCATGTGCACAAAAGCAGGGAGAAGCCTGGAGGGAGTAATCATGAAGCTGAAAAGGAAACTGGAAGGAGGCATTTTTTACAATTTCACCATTCTCAACAAATTTAAACATTTTTTATTCATTCAGATTATAATACAAGAATGACACTGGGCTAATAGAATGGATTATTTGCTGGTTTAAAAGATTTATTAGAAGATAATTCTAAATATTCATGAAAAGATTAAATATGCAAAAATATTTTAGGGAAACCTTTGGTTTTGCAGAAACACCGCCATAATGCTGCCTTTCTGAGTTGGAACAATGAAAACAATGCCTCTTCATTACTTCATTAGAGCTGTTAAATTGGGTTCTGAAGAATCTGGATTAATTCAAACCACTCAGTGCCAAAAGAGCAGTTATGAATCTGGAATAGGTCTCTGCTGGCCTCTCATCATGCTATCTGTGCCCTCAGGCCTTTCTCTATTCTGGACACTGTCTTCGTGGAGCAGAATAATACATCACTAGCATCCCACACCTGATGCGTGACTCTGAGGCCCCAGAACAACAGCTGGCTCAGTTTCCTCAATCCTGGGAGTCCAGCAACAGCTGAATGCTAAGATGGATTACAGGAATAGTTCAGTCTATCAGTGTAATATATCAAGACAAGGCTCTGATCTGAAGGTGTATTACTCAAAAGATGGAGTCCCTGCAACTCCAAATCTGAAAAGAAGGGTCCAGTTTAATTATAGAATAAAAAATGAGAATGCAAATGACCCAGGGCTTCTTAATTTTTACGGACAGGGAGAGGGGTATAATTTCCATTCATAAGCATAACACTACCAAATAAGGTTTTACAGTACTTTCTCAAGGTATAAGTCATACCACCAAGGCTACTGCCACCTCCGTGGGAATAGCTGTTTCAGTTTTTCTTTTTTTTTACCCTTTTCCCCCTGTCTTTTACATAGGGCTTCTTGAAACTTTTTTATTCCATAGTTCCAGAGGACTGAAGGTGAACCACACAACCCACCTCCTAACTGAGAGGAATTTAAAATGCAGAGTAAGACATATGTTTTTGGACATGGTTAATGAGGGAATATGCTATGCTTGAATGTGCATATTTCTTACAAGGGTTTTATTTTTCTTGTTCAATTGAGGAGGAAGGAAATGGGAGGAAGAGAAAGTGAATGATTGTTAATTGTCAAAAGTGCATAAAACAAAATTTAAGAAAATACAGGCTTTCACTAGTTGGTCAAAAAAACCCAAAAAACTGACCACCTAACTATAGGCGTTAAACTCTATCATAGCTTCAGTCACTCTTTCAGAAGCAGTTTTTGTATTGCTTTTGCCCTTAAGAAGTACATATGATATAAAGATAACATACACATACATGTAAACATGATATAAACATAAGAAGTATATATGATGTGATATTTGTGAAATACTTAGCATAGCGCTGTTATTATTCTTACTACTATTATTAGTATATTCTAATATGTGTGTTGTGTATGTAGACAAATACAATAAAAGGTAGCGAGTAAAGGAGGGGAAAGGAAGGTAAGCTGCCTGAAGGCAAGGATTCTTCTTCAAGTATTCTGATGCCAGGAAGGGCAGTGGCTCCATAAAATGAGTATTGGCCTTGGGATCAGAAAGACCTGAGATCAAGTCTTACCTCTGACACAATACTAGCTGTGTTACCCTGGGTAAGTCATTTGACTTGTAAGTGACCCTGGCAAATTTCCAAGTCTATGAATTGCAGAGAAGTTGCCTACCTTCATGGGTAGAGGAATTTTTATCACCAAGGAGTTCCCTATACCAATGAAACCAGACAAGTCCAGGCCTTATCCCTATTCTGCTGCTATCTGTGTAACAATAATGGAAAAGCACTGTATACAAAGAATCAAAATTATGAGTGACCTAAAGGGCAAGGGAGACATCAGTGGTGGCTGTAAATAGTCTGTAGCACATTGCTAACAATAACTTGTATCCAAGAAGTGGCATTTAAAAAAATCATCTAAGAGATGTATGATCAGAAAAGGGACTGGGGGCATCAAGTAGCCAGGGTGAAGGATCACAGATGAATACCCAAAGTTCTTCACTGTTAACCATTAAATGTTAAGACCCAGCTTAGGAGTTGTTAATCAGACCCCTTTGGCAGTCTAGTGAATGAAATCTATGGATCCCTTCTCTGAATAATGTTCTTAAATGCATAAAATAAGATACATGGAATTACAAAGTAAAAACATTGTATTGAAATAGTAATCAAAATTTTTTAAAAAGGGTTCACAAATTTCTGGTTAAGTACCTCTGCCCTAGAGGAATGGTTTTGTTGTTGATGATGATGTTTTGTTTGCTTAGCATGGATAGAAGATTTTCTGGGGAAGACTCATATGAAAAAAATAATAGGAGATGGCTTGGATTGTTTGGTGTCTATAGCAACAGGAGTGCCCACAGAGATGAAGTTGTGTGTCCATAGAAGCAATGAAGTTCTTATGGGATGTCAGTGGGTCAACTAGCATTATTTGCCAGACACTATGCTAAGCATTGATAATACAAAGAAAGCCCCCACCCCCCCAAAAAAAGTCCCCATTCTTTTTTCTTTTTCTTTTTTTATTAATTTATTTTGATTTATCAATAATCACTTCCACACGTTTTTGAGTTTAAAGTTTTTCTCCCCCTTCCTCCCCACCACCCTCCCCAAGACAGCACACAATCTGATATAGGCTATACATTTACATTCATATTAAACATACTTTCACATTAGTAATGTTGTAAGTAAAAATTAAAATCAATAGGAGGAACCATCAGAAAGAGGAAACAAAACTCAACAGAAGAGGAAAAAAATAGCAATTCAACTTCCATGGTTCTTTCTTTGGATGTGGATAGCATTTTCCATCACAAGGCCTCTGGAGATGTCTTAGATCCTTGTATTGCTGGGAAGGGTTAGGTTTATCAATATTAGTCATCACACAACGTGGCTGTTATTATGTACAATGTTCTCTTGGTTCTCTCACTTCACTCAGCATCAGACCATACAAGTCTTTCCAGGCTTTTCTGAAGTCAGCCTGTTCATCATTTCTTATAGCACAATAGTATTACATCACATTCATATACCACAACTTGCTCAGCCATCCCCAATTGATGGGCATCCTCTCAATTTCCAATTCTTTGCCACCACAAGAAGAGCTGCTATGAATATTTTTGTACATGTAGGTCCTTTTCCCATTTGTGTGATCTCTTTGGGATATAGCCCTAGAAGTGCTATTGCTGGGTCGAAGGATATGCACATTTTTATAGCCCTTTGGGCATAGTTCCAAATTGCTCTCCAAAATGGTTGGATCATTTCACAACTCCACCAACAATGCATTAGTGTTCCAATTTTCCCACATCTTCTCCAACATTTATCATTTTCCTGTTTTGTCATGTTGACCATTCTGATAGGTGTGATATGGTACTTCAGAGTTGTTTTGATTTGCATTTCTCTAATCAATAGTGATTTAGAGCATTTTTTCATATAACTATAGATGGCTTTAATTTCTTCATCTGAGAACTGCCTGTTCATATCCTTTGACCATTTATCAATTGGGGAATGACTTGTATTCTTATAAATTTGACTTAATTCTCTATATATTTTAGAAATGAGGACCTTATCAGAGAGACTGGTTGTAAAAAATCTTTCCCAATTTTCTACCTTCCTTCTAATCTTTGTTGCATTGGCTTTGTTTGTGCAAAAACTTTTCAATTTAATGTAATCAAAATTATCTATTTTCCTTTTTGTAATGTTCTCTATCTCCTGTTTGGTCATGAATTCTACTGTTCTCCATAGATCTGACAGATAAACTATTCCTTGCTCTCCCAGTTTGTTTATAGTATCAGCCTTTATATCTAAATCATGAACCCATTTTGACTTTATTTTGGTATATGGTGTGAGATTTTGGTCTATGCCTAGTTTCTGCCATACTCAAAAAGTCCCCATTCTTAAGGAGCTTGCAGCCATTATAAGGGAGGAGACAACATGCAAACAATTATGTACAAACAAACTATAGACAGGATAAATTAGGTCTAATCACATGGGGAAGGAGTTCTGTGTGATCCCTTGCCTTCACTGCATGGTTGGGCTAACTCCTTTTCTCACTATACATTTCTTGGATAATTTATTTTATGCCACTTCTTCCATATAAGTTATTATTGATAATATGGTGCAGCACAATGCCCTGTACATAACATGTGTCATATGGAGAAATAAAAGGGTTCTAAGAAAATTTTGAGAAATGAGAGAATGTATTAACAACTGGAGGGGAAAGGGGATGAACACAAAGGCTCCATATCCATGGAGGATATGGTACTTATGTTGCTCCTTGTCAATAGCCAATAAACATTTATTAAGTGCCTACTATGTGCCAGGCATTATGCTAAACAATGGGGATATAAATAAGAGAAAAGAAAAATGGTCTCTGCCTTCAAGTAGCTTACAATCTAATGGGGAGAAGACAGTACACAAAAGAAAGCTGAAAGTGTTGGGGGTTGGGGAGGGTACCCCACCTGAGGCATGGTGGAGAAGTCAGAGATATCCCAGAGTGGTGCAGTCAGATGAGAAATGAGATGTTCAGAGCTGAGCTACCACTTTCTATGAAAATTTTGGCATTCATGGCTCTGCCTTTCAATCAGAAGGGCTGAGGGTAATGATGAATCAAAATACTAATCTTTCAGAATGATGAGGTTTTCTTAATAATGAGCTTGAAGGAAGACAAGGAATCTGAAAGGCAGAGGTGAAGAAGGAGTATGTTCAAGTGATGACCAGATCAAATTCATGGAAGTAGGAAATTGCATTTTGAGTTTAGGAGATTGCATGTTTAACCATCAGTCCAAGTTATCTGAAGCATAGAAAAGAATAGTGGGAGTAGTATGCAAAAGTTGATTGGAACCAGATTGTGGAGGAGTTGGGGTTTTATACTAGAGGTGGTAAGGAGCTATAGAAGATTTTTGATTGGAGGAGATATGACATGGTCAGATCTATGCCTTAACCAAATTATTGAGTGGAGTTTCTCTACTATGCTAAAGCCAGGAACCTTCACTTTGGTTTATATCAGAACTGTGGGCTTCAGAGTCTTTGAGACAGCTCATGGTATATAAGAGCATTAGATTTGGAGTCTGAGGACCTGGGTTAAAATTCCATCTTTGCTACCTACTACTCATATGACTTTGGTCAAGTTGTATCCCCAATTTCTTTATCTCTGAAATGAAGATATTAGACTAGATTTCTCTAAATTCTGTGATTTGATGAGTTTAATGCCTTTTAGTCCACCCTGGGGCAACGAGAAAAATCTAAACAAGATCTGAAGATTGCCTTCAATCTGGAACTTCTCAAGAAACTAGGCTATGAAGTAGGCCCAGACCAAACCAGTCCATAGGCCCTTCAATGTGGGGGAGTTATATAGAAAAAGGAAATAAGAGCATCAAGGCTGAAGTTTGCCTATACGCACTGGGACTGGAATTATATGGATTTAGTTAGAGCTGGAATAAACCTTAAAAGTCATCTAGTCCTTACCATCACCACCACCCCCATGTTACATATGAGGAACCTGAAGCTTAGACACATTAAGTGTTTTGGGGGGGTTTTTTTTGGTTGTTGTTGTTGTTGTTTTGTCCAGTGTCACACAGCTAGTAGGTGTCATGTTTCTGAGGCCCAGTTTGAACTCAGGTCCTCCTGACTCCAAGGCCAGAGCTCTATCTACTGTGCCACCTAACTGCCCTGACATTAAGCGGTTTACCCAAATCCACCAGTATAGTGAGCAATAGAGCTGGGACTCAAACCTAGGTCTTTCATGGGATGTAGCCTGGTGCTACCAATATCAGGCTGAACAAATCAAAAGCAGGAATTACCATTGCTAGGAGAAATGTGAACAACCTCGGATATGTAGATGATACCACTTTGATGGCAAAAAGGGAAGAAGAATTAAGGAGCCTCTTTATGAGGGTGAAAGAGGAAAGCATAAAAACTGGTTTGAAACTTAATATTAAATAAAAACTAAGATCATGGCAACTGGTCCCATCACTTCCTGGCAAATAGAGGGAGAAGAAATGGAAGCAGTGTTGGATTTTATATTCTTGGGCTCAAAGATCACTTCAGACAGTGACTACAGCCATGAAATTAAAAGATGCTCGCTCCTTGAAAGGAAAGTTATGGCAAATCTGGATGACATACTAAAAAGTAGACATCATCTTTCTGACAAAGGTCCATATAGTCAAAGGTAGGGTTTTTCCAGTAGTAAAATATGACTGAGAGAGTTGGATATAAGGAAAGCTGAGCACCACAGAATTGATGCTTTTGAATTGTGGTGCTGGAGAAGACTTTTGAGAGTTCCTTGGACAGCAAGGAGATCAAATCAGTCAATACTTAAAGAAATTAACTCTGACTACTTATTATAAGGACAAATACTGAAGTTGAAATATATAATTTGGTCACATAATGAGAAGATAAGACTCATTGGGAAAAAAAACAAACGCTGGTATTTGGAAAGATTGAAGGCAAAAGGAGAAGAGGACAGCAGAAGATAAGATGGATAGATAGGGTCATGGAAGCAACAAAGATGACCTTGAACAGACTTTGGGAGATAGTGGAGGATAGAAGGGCCTGATGTGCTGTGATCCATAGGGTCACAAAGGGTCAACATGACTGAAGACTGTACAGCAACAAGAAGCCTGGTGCTATGGAAAGAGTATTAGAGTTGGAGTCAGGACGTAGGTTTGGATCCCATCTCTTGTACTTAATACATAAGTGACCTTGAGCAAATTATTTCACCATTTAAAAAACTTATGAAGTGGAATTACTAATAATTGGAATTATCTATCACAGGGTTATTGTAAGAACTTCATGGAATGGTATATGTGAGAACTCTTAGTAACCATGAAATTCTTTAACATCATCATCATCATCACTGTCATCATGATTGAGGAGCTTCAATGAAGAACAAGAATAAAAGGTGTCATCAGAGATAACAGGAAGGGAAGATGAACTGGTTGTGTGGGAGGATAAGTGGTAATGAGTGAATGCTGCATGTGACCCACTGTTACTCTGGTGATAGCAGGTCAAAGGGAAGAGGCTCTCCAGCATGTTGAGTGTCCCTCATCCCCTCTCTGATGGGAGGACGTGGTCCAGAGTGACATGGGAGGAAAAGGATGAGTTGAAAACTGCATCATTGACGGGAACATCCAAATTAATGAGATCACAAATCCATTTGAGTATTATTCTTATTTACAATTTTGCCTAGAGATAGCAAATGGAAGTTTCCACTCACTAGTTAAGCCCAGGGATGTTTGCATTCACCTCTTGGCAGGGGAAGGAGTCCACTGTCTGTTTGACACCAGGGATGTGAGATTTATGCTGAAGGAAGCTTATTTTCAGCGCCAAGCATTGATTTGCACTTTTGTTCAGGGAAGGCCTCCAGTCCCTCTGGCACTGGAAACAGGCAAAGTGCTGCTGTAACACTTTGTAAAGGAAAGTAAAAGGTCAAGGGCAAACTTTTTTTTTAACCATTAGAAGCAGAGCAATCCCATCCCTACCAGCTGCTTGTCAGACTAACAAATGCTAACAACAGGAATCACACCATAGCCCCACCAAATATCCATTACTCAGAATGAGGGAGGAGGCCCACAGTCCATGGTGATGGTGTTTAAGACTTGCCAGAGGGAGGCAGAGTCTCAGACGAGGAACTGGATGGATTCTGCAGGAACCTCACTTATCAATAGCAAGTCACAGAGCAGAAGATCCTTGGGAAAGACTACCCTCGCAAGGACTGAGTATTTTAGGCTGGCTAGGGAGCCAGGATGCTCTTTTGAAGGGCCTCCACACATAAACATTTTCAGAACCACCGTTCTCCCTGGGACAATGGCATGTTTTAGTATCATAGGCTCCCTAGTTGGAGTAACATGGTCCCCTGACCATCAAGGGCATGGAGATGTCAGGGAGCAAGACCAGGCCTGTAGCCCTTGCCACCTCCTTTTTATACAGGGGACAGACTAATTCTGTTGAGCATATTTAGTACAGAACTAAATGTGAGTGAGTGGATCATCAGTTCTTTGCTGGATACCACTTGGCCTCTGGGGAAGAGTTAAGAAGAATATTTCACATCAAGTGACCATGTAGTTCTAAATTATCCTTCTACAAGATGCCTTGCAGTAAGGCATCTCCACTGATAGCGTACTAGTCCTTGAGTCAGAAAGAGCCAGGTTTAAGTTCTACCTGACACATTTTAATGGTGTGGTCTGTGCCAAGTCCCTTAACTTCTTAGAAGCCCCTTTAAGATTATAAATTGTAGGGGCAGCTAGGTGATGCAGTGGATGGAGCTCTGGCCTTGGAGTCAGGAGGACCTGAGTTCAAATCCAACCTCAGACACTTGACATTTACTAGCTGTGTGATCCTGGGCAAGTCACTTAACCCCATTGTCTAGCAAAAAAAAAATTATAAATTGTAAAAGAGTTACTGATACATTCTGATGGAGGGAATTTTCACATTTAGAGTTATCCATACTGAAGAAAATACAGATTTGGATAAAAAAAATAGGCAAACAAGCATAAAAACTCATCAGCATTAACACTGGCTATGTTCTTGTCAAGTCAAATGCTAATTAATGTGACCACATGGAAAACCAATGAGAGCAGAGGTTCTTAACCTTTCTGTACTATGGACTCCTCTAGAAGTCTGGGGAAGCCTGTAGGTCTCTTCTCTGAATAAGACTTTAAATGTATAAAATAAAATACATAAGACTACAAAGGCAAACAATTATATTGAAATGCATTGGGGGCAGCTAGATGACACAGTGGGTAGAGCACCAGCCCTGTAATCAAGAGAACTTGAGTTCAAATCTGGCCTCAGACACTTACTAGCTGTGTGACCCTGGGAAAGTCACTTAATCCTGATTGCCTCCCCAAAATAATTAAATAAATGCATTTATCAGGATATTTGGGAAAATCTGTTTACAGACCCTTGGTTAAAGAAGATAAGGGACAAGTCAGAAAATAATATGTCACTCAGAAATATGTGCATTTCTATTAGAGTTTAAGAGCTTCACATACTATTTTTTCTTTATTTTTTCTTTCTCATGTTTTTTCCCTTTTGTTCTGATTCTTCTTTCACAACATGACTAATGTGGAAATATGTTTTAAATGATTGTACACGTACAGTCTATATCAGATTGTATGCCATCTTGAGGAGGGGGAGGGAGGTAGGAGGAAAGGATTTAGAACTCAAAATCTTATAAAAGTGAATGTTGAAAACTATAAATAAATAAATAAATAAATAAAATTTTAAGAAAAAAGTTTAAGAGTTTCAAGTGCCTTACAAGGTAGGACAAATTGTTTCTAGAACTGAGTTTTCAATCGATGGTGGTGGTTGGGAATATGGGAAAAACATTCTAATTGATTTCTATTTCTTTCCTAAGAGAAGAAAATAAAAAATAATGATTCCTCTGAAATCATTTGCTTAAATTTGATAAGAGACAACTACTACAGTGGTGCTTCACAAAAGTCCAGTTTGTGGTACATCTAGCTCATTGGTTTAATAGCACGAATTCAGTCATTTTTCAGTTGTGTCTGATTCTTCACGGCCCCATTTGGGATTTTCTGGACAAAGATACTAGAATGGTTTGTCATTTCCTTCTCCAGCTCATTTTATAGATGAGGAAACTGAGGCAAAAAGATCAAATGACTTGCCTAGGGCCACACAGCTAGTAAATGTCTGACGGTGCCAGATTTGAACTCAGAAAGATGAGTCTTCCTGACTCCAGGCTCAATGCTCTATCCACTGTGCCACCCAGCTGCCCCAATAGAACGAATAAGAGACTTTATAGGAAGAGACTTTGGGGGTGGGGCAGTTGGCAAATGGTTTTTGGTGTTGTTGTTGTTTTTGTTGTGGTTATTTTTGGTCCAGACCTGTGATTGCATCTGTCAGGGAATTCTCAGACACGTAGGGAATTCTACCAATGCAGATCTGGAACTACTCTGCAGCTAGCAATATTGCTTAGAGAATTACCTGGAGACCCTAAGATTAAGGGACTTGGATCCTACAGTCAGTATGGGTCAGAGACAGGATTTGAACACAGCTCTTTTGGACTCAGAAGCTGTCTCTCCATCTGCTGTGCCACCATACTTCTTGCTACTCAGCAGGATGAGAATGAGAATTTGGATAATTACAGCCAGTGTTCTCTTTAAGGCAGATGCCACTTAGACTACTCTGCAGGGTAGGGAGAGGGCACAAAACAACCTGATTAATAAACAATGACTCTGAATCACTAAGAGCCCTTCCACACATTTCCATAAAGATAAACAAAAGCTTTCTGTGTGAGCAATGCAGATTGAGACATGGATATTTTTTGACATGTTCCTAGCTGTGAGGACACATTGCTTCATTGTTGGCCTTTTTGTGGGGGTGCTGAGGCCTAAGCAGGAAAACAAAGGAGTTACAGAATCATGTATGTGAATACCAGGGGCCTTCTGTTTTGCTTGGAAAGAGACAATGAAAATGGATGAAGCATGTAAGTAGGTAAAGTAAGGCTCAAGAGTGAGGGTGATCTGCAGGAAGTTAGAGATGATAATTGTCTTAGGGAATCCTTCCACTCTTGCTTTTTTTTTTTTTTTTAGGATATCAAAATGTATATGGAAAGAATTTCTGTAAGACACTTTTTTATATCCTCTTTACTTGTTAGCACAAATAAAGCAGGACCACAGAGCAGGAGGAAACAGGTGCAGCCCTGGTGCTGGGAACCTTTGTTTTCTTGAGGGTTAATATAGCCAATGCACTTAAGCAGCAGGATGCAAAAAGACATCCCAACAGCTCCGGAGTTATTAAATTGTATATAACTTTTGGCATAGTGATACCTCTATTAGGCCTCTACCTCAAAGAGATGAAAGAAAGAGAAAAAGGATCCATGGGTACTAAAATACTTCTAGCAGCTTTTTTTTTGGTGTGGTGGCAAATAAGAGGTGTCTGTCAATTAAGAAAAGGCTGACTAAAGTATGGTATATGAGTGTGACGGAGGATTATTGTGCTGCAAGAAATGATGAAGGTGATGGTTTCAGAGAAACTTAGGAACACTTCTATAAACTGATGAAAAGTGAAGTGAGCAGAACCAGGAGAATAATTTATACAGTGTCAACAACACTGTAGAGCAATTGTGAAGGACTTAAGAACTCTGATCAATGCAAGGATCAACCATGTTTCCAAAGGACCGGAGATGAAGAATGCTGCCTATTTCCTGACAGAGAGATGGAAGATGAGATGTGCAGAATAAGACATATGGTTTTGGATATGGCCAATATGGGAATTGGGAGAGAGAGACAGACAGACAGACAGACACACAGCTAGGTTGCTCAGTGGATAGAGTTCCGGGCCTGTAGGCAAGAAGATCCAAGTTCAGATCTGGCCTCAGATATTCACTAGCTATGTGACTCTGGGCAAGTCACTTAACCTCTGTTTGCCTTAATCCGCTAGAGAAGGAAATGGCAAACCACTCCAGTATTTTTGCCAAGAAAACCCACGGCTGGTATTGGCATGCTATGGTCCATGGACATAACTAACAACTGAACAACAACAAAATTTATATTATATATATGTAAATATGTGTATGTGTATGTATCTACATAGATATATACATATGTGTGTATATATATGCATGTATATATACATAATATATATGTACACATACATATATATTCAATTCTAATATTAATAAGAAATGAGCTGGAGGCCATTCACCATCCTGGTTGGTTCCACTTACTGCCCACTTACAATTTTGATTCTCCAAAGAGCATGATGTTTATAGCTATGTAACATCACTAAAAGAACACTAGTTCACAAAAGATGGGCCTTGGAATTGTTGAAACCATTATACAGTTATTTTTATGTGTCCCATTCTCCCGTACCTATTTGATTCTGAATCCAACTTGCTCTCCATCTGTATTGTCTGTCCTAGATATACATATTGATGTAATAATTCAATTAGTTTAACCTCATGATTTAGTCTGAGAATTCTTCATCCACATTTTCCCCCTAGGTAGATGACTAGAACAATTTCTTTTGAGTTGTGAATGTCCTTAGTTAAGTTAGGTTATGTACTAGTCTTTCTGTAGACTCTTTTCCCCTTGAACTTTTCACTGCTTTTTGAGACAAGACAACTCTTAATCAAACACATTGTTTTACAAATGAAACTATATGATAAACTGATTTTGTCCTTGGTTGTTTGTGTTTCTCTGCTTGACAAGATCACGTGTTCATTGATTAAGGTAATCTCTGGGTTCTTATGGCCTCCTCAATGTGGTGATTGTTTTATTTAAACTTTTCTAGAAAATAGTAATAATCAGAGTCAAAGTTTTACTTTTATTTATTTTTCCATTTTTCAGTCAACAGATTGATTGAGGTTGAGTTGGAACTGTTAGAGTATTCAGTATCTTGTTCTTTTTATTCTTTCTTCTAGGTCAATATCCATTTTGACTTTAACAAGTCAAGTGTCCAATGGAACATAGATAACTGATTCCAAAATGAGTCCCATGACAGTAATCAATCATTTCCTATCTTAAGATATAGTTGATTTCTTTGTTTATGATGCTATTTGATGCTCATCATTCCCAGTCTTCTTAAAGAAAGCATTCATGATAATTATTGGCAAAGCTTCTGGATAATCCACAAGACTCTATCCCCTTTCATATCTTGATCTTGAACCGTATTTTTAAACTTACTTTTCCTATCCTTTTCTCTGCCAATCTTTATATTAGTTGCTCAACATCAAAGTATCTGTTGACTTGATTTGGAGGATCTTGTCAGGTTCTTCATAGGATTTATTTTCCTTTTCTCCTATGGCACACGATGCCTCCCAACCTGCAGCTATCTTCACAGTGGTTCTCTTTTTGACATTCATCATAAGCACTGCAGCATAAGAATACTAGGTATGCTGGGAAAACATGTTTCTTGATGCTTATGATGAAACCAACCCCATCCCTTTTATTCTCCTGGTTGAAAAGAACCTTTGAGGCATCTTTTTATTTAGTTTCAACTTATTGATGCTTTCTGGTTTCATTTAGAACAAGAATGTTAAGTGGGGTTCAGTTGATCAAATGAAGTGCTTAACACAGTACTTGGCACACAATAAGTACTTAATATATTCTTGTTTTCTCCTCTCCCCTTCCAATAACCAGACCAAAATCTCACATTTAGAATTTGTTGTTGTTCAGTTGCTTTCAGCTGTATCCAACACTTCATGACCCCATTTGGGGTTTTCTTGCCATTTCCTTCTCCAGCTCATTTTTACAGATGAGGAAACTGGGGGAAACAGGATTAAGTGACTTGCCTAGGGTCACACAGCCAGTAAGTGTCTGAGGCCAGATTTGAACTCAGAAAGATGAGTCTTCCTGACTCCAGGCCCAGCACTCCATCCACTGTGCCACCTAATTGATGTATGCATGTAGTCTAAAAATCACATGATTCTTAGCACCCTCAGTTGGTTTCACTTTCCTCTACTTTTCAGAAATAGAAGAGAGCAGAAGAAGACTTGGGCTATTTTGCATTTTTAACTCTTTCAGGGTTTCCATGGCTAAAGAATTCATTCCCTATAAATTAATGGCCCATCTATTGGTGATGCCTCACTACTTAGCCAAGCTGGCCCTTGGAAAACCATGGTCCGGATGACACTTGAAACCACTGTACCTTGATGGAACCTGACAGAATTTGCCCTACACTAATATAGTCTTTGAGAACCCAGAATCACTTCCACACCAGAGTGAAGTCCTGGAGTAAAAATTCTCTTATTACTAAAAAATAATCATCAAGGCACAGAGTGACCCTTTGATGTAGAATGGAGGACAGCCAAACTGAGCCACCATAGTTACTAGAGGTAAGGTCATGGTCTTCACTATAACTGATTCCAGTTCCTGTTTCACCTTTCTAGAGATGCCTTAACAGACATGGCCCCCTGCTCCAACCTCAAAGACATTTGTCAGCTCTGACGTGTCCTCTGGAAAGCTTTCAGCTCCACTTGGTTGGCTGGCCTCCAATTTGGCCCGTGGCACTATGGCAATGGCCAATTTGCAACAATAATAAACTGGCAATCTTTTAAAAATATTCAACAAGTCACACTTTTCATAAATTCAGAGTGGGCTTCTTCTAACTATGATAAATTAGTGAAATCTTAATTAGGCATAGGATGCACATGAGGACAATTTCCTGATTAACCTTGACCTATCTCTCATATCTCTAGAGATGGAATAAAACCTTAAATGCTATGCAAGTCTGAGAATTGAATCCTAAGGAAACTAGATTGGGTTAGTTTCATAAATTTACATTATACTCTTTCCCCCTTCCCTAACAGCCTCACCCTATCTTCTACCTTTTGTGGACCCTCATTAACTGTAGAGACTGCTTTGAAAAGTGATCTTAAGCTTGGATTCACTTTCCCTTCCATGATGCTTGACAGGGTTTCGGAGGAACAAAAAATCCCAAGCTACCCACTGGAATAATCCTCAGGGGAGGAGTAAAGTACAGGCCTGATTCATCCAAATCCACATGGCAATACCTGGTAAATTCATAAAATGGGCCTTGAAGAAATCAGGTAGCAGTTTTTAAAGGATGTTTAGTAAGCTTTATCTTCTATGGTTCCTTTTTATCTGCAAAACTTTGTGCGCAATCTCATTAAGTCATGAGATTTCCTGGCATATTTTGGGAGCACTGCTAACTACAATTTGGTAAAAATGTAGCTTTTGAGGTAAAAATGCCTTCAGGTCTGGTAATTACTTCAAAGCCTAACCCTGAATAAAATACATGGTCATAGCTCTGGTATTTTTTATTTTGACTCCTATCTCTACTTCCTATACCTCCACACATGATATAGGAATAGAGACTGGACCTGTGATTTGATTGGCATAGTTTTGGACAGTTACCTGTTTAGTTGTTTTAGTCTCGTCTAACTCTTTGTGACCCCATTTTGGGGTTTTCTTGGCCAAGATACCAGAGAGGTTTGCCATTTCCTTATCCAGCTCATTTCACAGATGAGAAAACTGAGGCAAACAGGGTTAAATGACTTGCCCAGGGTCACACAGCTAATGAGTGTCTGAGCCTGGATTTGAGTGTAGGCCTGGTGCTCTATCCACTGTGCCACCAGGTGTCACAGGTGTACTTACCTAGAGTACTTAGAGATTAAGTGACTTGCCCAACTTCCCACTATGTCAGAGTCAGGACTTAACTCAAATCTTGAATCCTAGTTCTGTGTTCTCTCCATTGTGCCAAGCTGCTTCTGCTTAGTTACACTTCTATCCTGTGTATTAATTAGCTTTATTGTTGCAGGAGCACAGGATCTCAGAGCTAGGGCTAGAAAGAATCTAGAGACCATCTATTACAATCCTTTTATTTAATAAATAAAGAAACTGAGGCCCAGAGAGAATATGTTACTTGCCCACGGTCACACAGGCAGCAAGGAACAGAGCTGGGATTCGAACCTAAGACACCTGATTCCCAAACTTTGCACAATACCATACCTTCTCTAGTCTTTTGAAAATTAATGCCAAAGGACAAAGCCAATGACCCTCCTGCAGCCCAGACAGTGGGCCCATTACTCTGTGTTACTCTCGCATCCATGTTCCTCTTTAACTCAGTCTAGACGGGCGAATTATACTTTGGGAGAACTATATTGTTGTTTCCGTGAAAAATTACTTCTTGTGTTGACTCAACTTATTCTCCCCCTACTTCACTTCTCTGGTATAAATCAACACAAGCTCATCAGCAATATTTTTAGTAACTTCTTGTTACCTTCCCCAGTGCACTTTGGAGGAAGGAGTAGCATCCCTCAGAAACACGAGCTGGAATATTAAGTGCTGCTTAGACATTTGAACATAATATGCCCTGCTCCCAAGGCTTCTGTCGCATTATTGGTATGGTAATTATTACAGCAAATGATAAAATACTGCAAAATTGTTTCTCCCCCCCTTCTTAATGACATAAATAAAAGAAGCAATTAATTTTATACAATAAAAACAAGCAATACAATAACTTACAAATTTGGAGTTTCTTCATTATTACATCAAATTGCAAAATGGAAACATGTAATTTCAAAAGGCTCCGAAGTAAAAATGGAAACACAGCTGACGCTGCGTCAGCATGGAGGCTGCACCATCAACGTGGGGCTTACACGTAGCCGAGCCGCCAACTCTCTCTCTCTCTCTCTCTCTCTCTCTCTCTCTCTGTCTTTCTCTTTCTCTCCCAGGCCAGATATAATAGTGTGATGAGAAATTCAGATCAGAGTCATCGCTAAGATCTCAGCCATCTGGATGCAAGATTGAACAATGGCCTTGTCTCCCCTCACCCTTTGGTTTGGCACTCTATGCGTTGCTGTTCCCAGATTCTGACTCTACTTGTTTGAGCTTACAGGAGTGGAAAGACTATGATTGGTCTTGTCCTTCTGCTATCTAGAAAGATAAGAAGGGAAACAAATCTCCCATGAGTAGTGACCATAGGTTTGTTTGTTTTCCCAATGCAGTGTGTGAACTCAAACCCCATATACAGTATGGTATGGCCCACCATCATTGTCAGCTAGTCTTGGAAATTCACAGGTTCAGGGCTGATGTTAGAATTTGTTTGTTTTTGTGACTGAAAAATGCTAACATATTTTCTTTGACATCTTGTACCATTTTTTACAAGTATTCAAGGCACATGCCCTGCTTTGCATGGAAAATGTATTTCCACAGTTGTCAGAATGATGGACAGGGAGAGAATGATAGGACAGAGCAGTGATCTCAGCTTGTTATTACATACAATAGCCTGGTAAGAATCATGATGTGTTGGTGAGACAAACTGTGTCCCATTCTGGAACATATTAGGTTTGTCTCCAGGACACACATGACTTCACTAGGGTGTCTAAGCTCATTCATAATAGATGCTAATCTTTTCAGGGCTGACTGATGACAGCACTTCCTGCCCTTCACGGAATTAGAGCCGGGTTTTATCAAAGGACTCAAACTGCCTGCTAATTAGACTAATTCCCTCCATCATGAATTATTTATTTCCATTGGTAACCGATCACTGTGACATTAATGGGTTCTGCTCAACTTAGTTTCCTACTAATACACACTATGAGTTAAATATTGAAAAACTCCCAATACTTCACTCCAGGTCAAATGTATTTTGTCTACCATTTGACAGATTTGATGAAGTTTTTGATGATTAAAGTTCAAATACAAGAGAAGAGAGGTTTTAATTTGGTTTAGGTAAGAAACCAAGTTTTTCTCCACCCCGACCCCAACCCTCATCTAAGTAAGTTCAGATTCTTTTAATTAAATCTTAACTTAGTTAAAATTGACCTCTGTACTGAGGAATATTGTCTGTGCTGTTTTTCTGTCAGTGTCATACCATATATGTGCCAGTGATGCTAAATAGATGATGATGATGATGATGATGATGATGATGATGATAGAATCTTTTCCTCAATAAGAGCAGTGTAGAATAGTGACTAGAGCAAGTCACTCACAGTAACCTAGGCATCCTCTGAGAATTGCATTCCTTATCCTTCTTGACCTCTGTGTAACATTTGAGAGTGGTAGCGACTTTCTCCTCTTGAATACTCCTCTCTGGCTTGTGGTGACAGCTTTCTCTCTTGGTTTTCCTCCTATTTGTCTGCTTCTTCTCATTCTCCTTTGTTGAATTGTCATCCATATTATGTTCTCTGTGTGTGGTTTTGGCCCAGACCCACTTCTCTCTCAGCTGATCATGGTTTAGTTATCATCTCTATGCAGTTTCCATGGTTTTAATTACTCTTTATACAGATGACTTCCAGATCTCTACATGCAGTTTTAGTCTCTTTCCCATCTCACCTCTTACACAGAATGGGATGTCCCATTTAATTCTCAGACTCAGCATTCATTATCTCAGAATTCATTATCTTTCCCATACAACCCCCTTTCTTAAGAACTTCCCTATTTCTGTGCAAGTGGTCTACCCACCTTGTTTTTCTCTTCTCTGATCCACAATCCATACAGCTTTTAGGTGTGACCACACCACTCCTTTGCTCAGTAAACTTCAGGGACTCCTTGCTACTTCAAAGATCAATACAAAGTACTCTGTGTGGCATTTTAAATAGCTCTTCACATCCTAGCTCGAACGTATCTTTCCAATCTTACTAAACATTCTTCTGCTTTATGCAGTTTATAATCCTATGAAATAGCCTGGCTGTTTCTCACACACAATATTCTGTCTATTGTCTCTGTGACTTTTAACAGGTTGACTCCTATGCCTGGAATGCATTTCCTCTTCACTTCCACCTTTTAGAGACCCTAGATTCATTCAAAGCTCACCCCAATCACCATCTTCTATACTATCTCCCGTATGTTAATGTTCCTTCTTATATAGCATATAAATATAGGAGTATATAATTTAATATTATATATAACATATAAGTTATATATTTACACATATAACATTTATTTTCTATATATTTTACATATACTTGTATATGCATATGTTGTCTCCTCTGATAGAGCATAAGATTTGTTTTTCTTTTTAAAAAAATCCATAGTACCTGATATACAAGTGGGTACAATGCATGGTCAATACCACAATATAACATTTATTTAAAAAAATGCTCTTTCTCCAATACCATAAAAGTCAAACATTTGTGGCTTAATATTACACTTACTTAGGTTCTGAGAATGCGTAAAATCTAGAAACCTCCTAGACAGATTTTTACTGGAAATTTGCCATTGAAGCTTGTCATTAAATACTGCTTAGGGGATCAAACATGATAGATGACCATGGAGGAGGCAGCTATGGGGGAAGACTTCCTCCCTATTTTACTTTTTGAGAGACAAAATGGACTAGCAGATAAGGCATTGGCCTTAGAGTAAGGAGGATCCAGGTTCAAGTCCTTAGATACTTATGTGACCCAGAACAAATAACTTCATCTTTCTGTGCCTCAGTTTCCTCATCATTAAAATGGAGGAGTTGAATTCAGTGCCCTCTGGGTCCATTCTAGCTCTAAATCTATGTTCCTGTGGCTAAAGTTAAAATTAACCAACTCCAGAAAGGTAGCCTAGTTTTGGGGAGCTGATAGGTAAATCATGCGTACCTTCAGTCCTACCTAAAAGTCCAGAGGATCATAAGTTTAAGGTTAGAAGGAAACATCCTGATAATCCAACCTACTCCTTCATTTTACAGATGAGGAAACTGAGGTTATGTTACTTGCCCAAGGTCACATAAGTAGTCATTGATAGATCTGAGATTTGAACCTTGAACCTTTGTCCTTCAATGCAGACATCTTTCCACTATACTGAACAGACAAATCAGACCAACTTGTATTCATGACTTTGAGACTTGCACATGTAACAGACCTTACACTGGACTTCCTAAAGAGTTCGATTACTATACATGAGATACATTTAAGTTAAAATAATAAGACATCATTTGCAATAATGTACATAGTTCTAGGAATACGGGAAGTTCACTGACACAGAAGCAAATGCCTACTTACTGTACCAGATCTGTGCTGAGTAGAACACACATGAATGATACATGGCAGTGTCCAAGTACCTAAGCAGTGCTCTATGTTGAATGAAAGAGGAGGGGATGACCCCTGGCAACATGGGGAAAAGGCATGCTTTAATGACACACTTAAGAGCAAATTCAAGTTATTCAGCATAGCTGAGGAATGCTGAAGAACAATAACGGGAGAAAGACCAGCATGACAAGCAGTAATTAGAGATGGGGCAGCTATTTTTGAACAAAGACATCACACAGACCATAATGCAATGAGGCGGAACCACAAACAGCAACAGGTTCTTCTGAAAGCAGCTAGAATTCTAAACCAAAGGTCAATCCTTTCTCTCTCTCCCCCCCCCCTCTCTCTTTCTTTTCTCTCTCCCCCTCTTCCTTTCTCTTCTTTTCCCCTCTTTCTCTCCCTCTTTCTTTCTCTCCCTCTCCCTCCCTCTTCTTCTTCCTTTCTCCCCTTCCTTCTTCTTCCTTCTCTCTGTGCCTCTCCCTCACTCTCTCCCTCTCCCTCTTTCTGTCTCTCTCTCTCTCTGCCTCCCTCAACCCATCAACCTCTCCCTCTCCTTCTTTCTCCCTCTTTCTTTCTTTCCTCTACTCCTTACCCTCTGTTCCCTCCCCCCTCCCTTTTCCTTTTTTCTCTCCTTTTCTCTCTCTCTCTCTGTCTTCCTTTTCTCCTATTCCTTTTCCTTTGTCTTGTCCTTATCCCCCCCCTCTGTCTCTCACTCTCTCTCTCTCTCTCCCTCTCCTACCACTCTCCACATCCCTTTCCCTCTTCTCCCTCTTTTTCTCACCCCACTGTTCCCCTTCTTTCCCCTCTCTTTTTCCTCCTCCCCTCCTCTCATTTCAGTCTTCTTTTCTCTCCCTTTTCTCTCCTCCCATTTCCTAATTTCCCTCTCTCCATGTAAAAATTATTGCCATTCACAAAGCAGTTTTCCCCTGATTATGCCCATACACAACTTCAGAAACCCTTTTAATATTAAAAATGAAACAGATCATATATACTTATAATCACTATTAATTACTTATTAAATGCAATCCTATTTTTCTCATGGAGCATACATAATCTTTTTTTTTTTTACAACCTTCTTGAGATTTTTTTTAGTATTTTGTGTTAGAAAGTTTGCCACCCAGTTCCTATCAGATCCAAGACCTAGAAAATGAGGGTGCTTTCTGGATATATGTCTGGATGTAACTTGTTACTTTTATCATGAAAAGGGAAGCCCTTACTCACCTGTGACAAATCCTATGCTGAGGGCCAGGACAGTCTGTACCACGATGGGATAGGCAAAAGGATTTTTGAATATACATCACAAGGTACAAAAGAAACTAGAAAATCTATGACAGGCAAAATTACACAAGAATTTCCATAAGAGAGTCCATATAATTAACATGTTAATTAACAGCACAGACGGTTCATTGTTTATAGTCAGATATTTTCTGAACATATTTATTTATCTATATATCTGTAATGCCACATGTTTTAAATGAATATTTAATCAAACCACTGCTGGACTACTCTGGCTGAAATCACAGGTATTATTTTTCCACTTTAGACATAATTAAGGATAAGTAAGAGGAAATTGTGAGCTATACGATCATCTTTGCAGTGGAGAGTTGGAGTCTATCTATTGGGGGGAGAGGTGTTTGATTGCCATTGTTCTTTTTTATTTATTTTCTAGCTCTCAGATGAATTGAACTATTAACAGAAATTTTCTCCAAAATATTTTGGGAGAAAAAAAGTATTTATTAAGCACCTGCTGTGTGCTAGGCTCTGTGCAAAACACTTTACAAATATTATCTCATTTGAACCTTTCAAAACCCTAGTGGGGGGGCAGCTAGGTGGCACAGTGGATAGAGCACCGGCCCTGAAGTCAGGAGGACCTGAGTTCAAATCTGACCTCAGACCAAACACTTGACCCTTACTAGCTGTGTGACCCTGGGCAAGTCACTTAACCCCAATTGCCTAAAAAACCAAACAAACAGACAAAAAAAAAACCCTAGTAGGAAGGTACTATTATTATCCCCATTTTACAGTTGAGGAAACTGAGCCAGACAGTTTAAATGACTTACCCAAATGACTTACAATAGTAAGTGTCTGAAGTCAGATTTCAACACAAATCTTCCTAACTCTAACTCCAGTTGCTGACCACTCTCTTTATCTCTCTATCCATGATCAGGAACTTCAGGTTGTTGTTGTTGTTGTTTTGTTATCATAATCCTGTTTCAAATATTATTTGGTGACCCACTGAGAAATAACAGTAAAATCTCAGACATTACTAATGGTGGTTTAACTTTTTATAGAATAGCCTTAGCATTTAAGAATCACTGACAAACTGCAAATATCAGAGCCTTCTTTAAATAAAAATTTTATCATGTTATTACCTTTATATACTAATATTTTAATTTTTTAAAAAATTATTTTTAATATTTTAAAAGAAGGCATCACCTCTTAAGACACCTTTAAATTTGGTTGATTTGTACTAATTGTAAATTCTAGTATGAGATCAGAAAAAAAATGATCAAGAAATGAATCCAATGGATTTTTAGCCTCTGACCCCAAGCAGCCCAAATCTCAGTAAAGTTCTGTTAATTTCCTAACAACGCGCACACACACACACACACACACAGAGAATTTATCAGTATATTAGACTTTCCCTCCTTTTCAATCCATATTCCACACAACTGCCTAATTGATATTCCATGACTTCTCCTGTTCAAGAAACTTCAATGGCTCCCTAGTGCTTCTTAGATAAAATAAAAACTCCTCTGCTCAGTGCGTATGACCCTTTACTAACTGGCTTGACAGTACATATCCTAATATACTCTAGGGACAGCTAGGTGGTACAGTAGAACATTCAATAAGCAATCCATCAATAAACATTTATTAAGTACTTACTATGTGAAGGCACTCTGCTAAGCACTTGAGATACAAAAAAGAAAAAAGAGAGTGTTTGCCCTCAAGGAGCTTACAATCTAATGAGTGAGATGCTGGGCCAAGAGTTAGAAAGATCTAAGTTCAAAATTTGGCTTCAGACACTTACTAACTGTGCAACCATGGTCAAGTCACAACTTCTGTCTGCCTTAGTTTCCTCAACTGTAAAATGGGGATAATAATAGTACTACCTCTCAGGGTTGTTGTGAGTATCAAATGAAATCTTTGTCAAGTACTTAGTACAGTGCCTGACACATAATAAATCCTCCCTCCCTTTGCTTCTTCCTTCCTCCCTTTCCTTCCTTCCTCCCCTTCCTTCCTTAATTTCCATCCTTCCTTCCTTACTCCCTCCTTCCCTCTCTTCCTCCTTCCTTCTTTTCCTTCTTTCCTCCCTCCCTCCTTCCCTTCCTTCCTTCCCTCTTTAATTTCAACCCTTCCTTCCTCTCTTCCTCTCCTCCCTTCCTCCCTCCCTTCCTTGCTTCCTGCCTTCCAGTCAAACTGTCCTTGCTATTACTCACAAATGACATTCCATCTGCACCTTCATGCTTTTCTGGAAGCTGCCCTCCATTCCTGGAATGCTGTAATCTACTTAGCTCCCTTCCAAGTTCAGTTCTAGTGCCACTACCTTTCAGAGCTACCCACCCCATATATGATTGTACTCACTGATCTATGAACATGTTACTTCCCTTCTCTGGAAGGCAAACTCCTTGAGGGCAGGAGTTGTCTCACTTTTACATTTATGTCAGCAGAACCTAGGCTTAGGCTTTTCACATAACAATAGGTGCATAATAAATGTTTGTTGAATTGAATATATTCATTTCTTTTTTTTTCAGAAATAATATAATGTGATTTTTATTGTATTATGATCCCCCAGAGGGGCCATTTTATATTTTTGTATTTGTGAGGTTATGTCCTAATACATGGACAATTTTTGTGAAGGTGCTATGTATAATTAAGAAAAAGGCATACTCCTTTCTGTTCCCATTCAATTTTCTCAGAGGTCTATCATATCTAAAACTTTTCTAAAATCCCATTTAACTCATTAACTTTTTTTTGTTTTAAATTTATTTATTTTTAGTTTTCAACATTTACTTCCACCAGATTTTGAGTTCCAAATTTTCACCCCATCTCGCCCCTCCCCCCACCCCAAGATGGCATGCATTCTGAATATCCCTTCCCCTAGTCTGCCCTCCCTTCTATCTCTCCCCCCCTTTTCTTATCCCCTTCCCCTTCTACTTTCCTGTAAGGCAGGATAGATTTCTGTACCACATTTCCTGTATTTCTTATTTCCCAGTTGCATGTGAAAACATTTTTTTTAAAACATGTGTTTTTAAAACTTTGGTTTCCAAATTTTCTCCCTTCCTCCCTCCCCACCCACCCTCATTGAAAAGGCAAGCAACTCAATATAGGTTATACATGTGCAGTTGTGCAAAACACTTCCATAGTAGTCATGTTGTGAAAAACTCTATTTCCCTTAATTCTATCCCACCCTCTCCCCCATTTATTCTATTCTTTCTTTTGACCCTGTCCCTCCTCAGAAGTGTTTGCTTCTGATTACCTCCTTTCACAATCTGCCCTCCTCTCTATCATTCCCCTGCTCTCTTGTCCCCTTCTCCCCCTATTTTCCTGTAGGGTAAGACAGATTTCCATACCCAATTGAGTGTGTATGCTATTCCCTCCTTAAGCCAAATCTTATGAGAATAAGATTCACTCATTCCCTCTTACCTTCCCTTGTTTCCCCTCCACTGTAAGAGCCTTTTCTTTTCTGTTTTTTTTTGTGAGATAAATTACCCCATTCTACCTCTCCCTTTCTCCTTCTCCCAGTATAATCCTCTTTCACCCCTTAATTTTATTCTCCAGATATGACCCTTTCATCTTCAACTCACCCTGTGCCCTCTATCTATCTATCTATCTATCTATCTATCTATCTATCTATATCTATATATACAATTTTCCCCCTCCAACTACCCTAATACTGACGAAGGACTCATGAGTTACAAATATCATCTTTCCATGCAGGAATATAAACAGTTCAACCTTAATAAATCTCTTATGATTTCTCTTTCCTGTTTACCTCTTCATGTTCCACTTGAGTCTTGTATTTGAAAGTCAAATTTTCTATTCAGCTCTGGTCTTTTTATCAAGAATGCTTGAAAGTGCTCTATTTCACTGAATGACCATTGTTTTTACCCTGAAGGATTATACTCAGTTTTGCTGAGTAGGTGATTCTTGGTTGTAATCCTATCTCCTTTCCCCTCCAGAATATTATATTCCATGCCCTGCGGTCCCATAACGTAGAAGCTGCTAAATCTTGTGTTATCCTGGTTGTTTCCACAATACTTGAATTGTTTCTTTCTGGCTGCTAACAATATTTTCTCCCTGACCTGGGAACTCTGAAATTTGGCTACAATATTCCTAGGAGTTTTCCTTTGGGGATCTCTTTCAGGAGGACATCAGTGGATTCTTTCAATTTCTATTTTGCGCTCTGGTTCTAAAATGCCAGGGCAGTTTTCCTTGATAATTTCTTGAAAGATGATGTCCAGGCTCTTTTTGTGATCATGGCTTTCAGATAGTCCAAGAATTTTTAAATTCTCTCTTCTGGACCTATCTTCCAGGTCAGTTGTTTTTCCAATGAGATGTTTCACATTGTTTTCTAATTTTTCATTCTTTTGGATGTGTTTTAAAGTGTCTTGATTTCTCATAAAGTCATTAGCTTCCAATTGGTCTATTCTAATTTTTAAGGAAGTATTTTCTTCAGTAAGCTTTTGGACTTCCTTTTCCATTTGGCCAATTTTGCTTTTTAGGGCATTCTTCTCCTCATTGTTTTTTTGGACCTCTTTTGCCATTTGGGTTAGGCTATTTCTTAAGGTGTTATTTTCTTCAGTATTTTTTTGGGTCTCCTTTAGCAAGCTGTTGACTTGTTTTTCATGATTTTCTTGCATCACTCTCATTTCTCTTCCCAGTTTCCTCTACTTCACTTACTTGCTTCTCAAAATCCTTTTTGAGCTCTTCCAAGGCCTGGGACTGATTCATATTTTTCTTGGAGGCTTTGGATGTAGGAGCTTTGACTTTGTTGTCTTCTTCTGGTTGTATGTTTTGATCTTTGTTACCAAAAAGAGATTCTATGGTCTGACACTCCTTGTGAGGTTTGCTCATGATCCCAGTCAATTACTTGAGTTATAAACTCTTTATTAAGGTAGAGGTCTGCTTCCAATGTGGAAAATGTACTGTCCCAAGCTTTGGGGGTTTGTACAGCTGTTTTCAGAGATACTTCTAGGGACCTGTAAATTTTCAGTTCTTCCAAGGTGGTATGATTAAGGGGAAAGGTGTTTACTCCTTTCCTGGCCTGTGCTCTGGTCCATGAGTGACCACAAGCAGTCTTTTCTGTCTTGGAACTATGAGGAGGATTTCCTCTCCACCCACTATGAGCTCCACCACTCCAGCGCTCCTCCTTGCCCCAGGACTGCCCCTCAGAACTATGACCCAGATCCAAACACGGGCAAAGCAAGAGATTCTTGCCTCAGCACTGGCAAAGAGATCCCTGGAATCTTCCACTGATCAGTCATTCAATTCCACCTCAGTCTGTGGGCCGGATGCTCAGGAGGCAGCTGCCGCCCTGGGCCATGCTTGGGAACTGGGGCTGAGACCTAGCTTCTCTCTCACCGCAGACACAGACTTTTCCCACTGACCTTCTAAGTTGTCTTTGGCGTTCATAGGTTGAGAAGTCTGGAAACTGCCACAGCTGCCTGTGATTCAGTCCTCTGAGGCCTGCTCCAGGTTTGCTGCAGCCTGCATGTCCACACTGAATTGTGTCCCTCTCCCAGCCTGGCGCGATATACCTTTCTGATCAACCATCCAGGTTGTCTTGGGCTGGAAATTTGTTTCACTCTGTCTTTTTGTGGGTTCTACTGCTTTAGAATTTGTTTAGAGCCATTTTTTATAGGTATTTGGAGGGGTTTGGGTGAGAGCTCAAGCAAGTCACTGCTTTCACTCTGCCATCTTGGCTCCACCCCGAATATATTCATTTCTAAAGATATTATGTGAGCTCTGGTGTGGTAAGGAAAACTATTCAAAAATAAATGACAAGTTAAAATACAATTAGCAATAAATTTAGTATATATTCCTCCAAATCACAACAACCAATGGAAACTCTAAGCAAACCTTCTATAGATAAGATGACTCATGTGGAGGAGAATTATTTTAAGACTTTTGCGCCTTTCCACCCCTATTGGAAACACAGCCTTCTACTAGGTAATAGGATGAGTTCTGACTCCTGGAAGAAATTTTAAAACACTCCAAGCAGATTAATATATCATACTTCTTTATTAGATGGTATAACCCAGAACAGGCTCACAGATAAGTCTGCATTGAGGTTTCTTCATCAACTGCATTAACTTAAAGATGCCTGGGTAGGAGATATCCCATAAATAGAGCCATGTGTACCCAACAGCCATCTTGCTCTTCTACAAGGCAATGTTATAAAAAGCAATGACAGTCTTAGTCTGATGGTGATGATCTGACTTGGCTATTCATCCACCCATGACAAAAAAAATTCAATATTTTTGGGTTCCACAAGTAGAATTCTTAAAGAGACATGAACCAGGTCTTCTTCCTTTGAAGTGCTGAGAATATTTATTGTATACTTATGTCAGTAATTATCTCTCTTGGAATACCTATAATCTGTAGTCTTTGTCTACCTGTGAGAAATTAGATTGGGGGAAGGATTCACCAGTAGCAAAATCTGACTCAGATGAGGCTAATTCAGACCTTGCTTGAGACTAGTGCTTATACTACCTTTGTTCTGGGGAAGCTAGGTGGCACAGTGGATAGAGCACTTACCTGGAGTCAAGGAAGACCCGAGTTCAAATTTGGCCCCAGCCACTAGCTGTGAGATCCTGGACAAGTCACTTAACCCTGTTTGCCTCAGTTTCCTCATCTGTAAAATGAGCTGGAGAAGGAAATGGCAAATCACTCCAGTATCTCTGCCAAGAAAATCTCAAATGGGGTCACAAATAGTTGGACACGACTGAACAACAACAACAAATCTTTGTTCCCTTGATACCATACTAAAAAAGTAAACACCCTTGTACCACAATCTAATAGAACCAGAGAGTTAAAATTGCAGGGGTTCTTAAAGATCATCTTAGTCCAGTCACTTCATTTTACTAATGAGGAAACTAAGGACCATAGAATTCAAATGACTTGACCAAGGTCACACAAGATGTAAATAAAAGAGTCAGGATTTGAACCTAAATCCTCTGATTAAAAATCTAGTACTCTTTCTACTGTTCCTTGATGCTTTCGTGGAACCAGTCAAGATAGGTTTATTAGAACCATCACCTTCCTAACAAGTAGGAGTAATAATATCATGCACTATCTCACAGTTTCTTTTTCACTTTAACCTGTCATTAATAGTTTTGACAGTTGTTAATAGTACTGAAAGTTATTGCTATCCATTAATTCTAACACTTGGCATCCCTGACACCCCTTCCCTATCTCCCCCACAGAATTTATTAGCTGGAATACAGTTTGGAGGAGAGAATACTTTCCATTCAATTAAACTCAATTAGACTCCTCCATCACCAAGAGTTTAGATAGTAGGAGCTTTAGGTCACTCCATCAAGAAGCCATTGACATAGATACCTTAAACACTGATTCATCACACAGCACCTTGGACCACTGTTAGTCAACAATAAACAAACAGCTAGATTTAAATATAGTGATTTTTAAAAGATGTTTTGCCGAAGAATATAACCAAGTCAGTAAAAAGGTGAGGAACCATTCACAATTTTGTGGAAAACACCATTGTTCATACATTATTCATTCATTCATTCAACAACTATTTGTTGAGTACCTACTATGTGCTAAACACTGGTGATGCATAGATGTGTAAGACATGGGTTCTGCCATTAAGGAGCTTAATTAAGACAATTATTACACAAGTAATAACAATGTAAGATAAAATAAGGTAAGAGCTGACAAATGTGGTAGAATAAAAGTTCTAGAAGAGTTCAGAAGAGGGATATTTTGATTTGGCATAAATGGTATCTTACATATATAGTATTTGAGTAGATATAGATGGGTGTAGAGGGAATTCCAGGTGGACAAAATAGCAAAGTTAAGATCAGGAAATATTAAGGGATATTTGGGGAATGGTGAGTAATTGAGCTTGACTAAAATGTAGGGCATACGTAGGAAAGTATGAAAGATAAAGGCTGGCAATATTGGTTTGGTAGACTCTGTGAATCACCTCAGACACTTAGCTGTGTGACCGTGGGCAGTCACTTAACCTTGTTTGCCTCAGTTTCCTCATCTGTAAAATGAGATGGAGAAGGAAATGGCAAAGATTCCATTTCCACGTATCCGGAAAAAGATACTTTAGTATCTTTGCCAAGAAAACCCCAAATAAGGTCATGAAGAGTTGGACACAACTGAAATGACTGAACAACAATCACAAAAGACTCTGTGGAGGCTCTTAGGAGTGAAGACTTTATCCTTTTGTATTGTAGAGTCATTGAAAAATTTTAAGCAGGGAAGTAGTAATCAAAACTGTTCTATAGGAAAATTAGTTGAGTAGAAGTGTGCAGGATGGCCAGGAAGCAGGGGCACATGATAGTAGGCTATTCATTCAGACATAAAGCAATGAGAGTCTGAACCAGAGTCTTTGCAGTGTGAATAAAATGAAGTGACAAGAGATGAAGCCAAGAAAAAATGGACATATTGATTATTTAAAAAGAGAAAGAATTTTTAAAATTACTTTAAGGCATTATCTCTGGGTGAGTGGGAGAATGGTCATGTCATTAAGAGAAAATGATGATAGATGGCATAAGCAGAAAAAGGGAAGTCAAAAGTCAAAATGAGAAGTTAGTCTTAGAGCATTATAGATGTATGTATATATATAGTACATAAGTATATATGTGTATATATATAATATGTACATAAGTATGTGTGTGTACATATATATAGATACATATATACATATATACATACATACATATATATATATATATATACAGAGAGAGAGAGAGAGGTGGAATTTAGGTGCTAGAGAGACATCCAGTTAGCAATACCCAACAGGTAGTTGTAAAGATGGACTGACCTAGTGTAATTCTCTGTATACAGTAGGAATTTAATAAATATTTGGTCGATAAATTAACATATGTATGAGAGTATCATTGCCGTACAATGAAAGGCTTGATTTGGCAGGGATATATGTGTGTAGATCAGACAGAAGAGAAGACTGGAAGCATGGAAATTACAGGAGATTCTTACAGCAGTCTGGGCAAAAGGTCTTGCTTTAGGGTGCTAGCAATGGAAACAATAATAGAGAGAATGATTTTTATGTTGGGAAAAGAAGTCAAAGAAAATGCAGTGGTTCTATGCCTGGTGAACATAAAATGCCTGGTCTACATGGTGGTGTCATTAACAGACATGGGGATTCAGGAAAAAGAAGAGGTTTTGAGGAAGAAGAGATGAGTGCAGTTTAGGCTATGCTGTGTTAAGTGTTAGTGGTACATACAAATGGAAATATGGGATTGGAACTGTAAGAAAAGTCAAGCTGAAGATGAAGGTTTTATTGTCACCATCAAAGAGATGGTATTTAAAGCCATAGAAGGGATAAAATCATCAAAAGCATGGGTGTCAGAAAAGAAGAGATGATACAATAATTGACATGATAACTTTCCTCTGTGAGTCCTGTTTATCAGAAGTAAGCATCTGTTTCTTGATGCAAGGCACCTCAAGAGGATATGTCAACTATAGAGAAATAATTCTATAAGAGTTGGTGACAATATTGGCTATTTTCCCCCATCTATATTAATAATACAGAATTTTTTTTCCAGATAGATGGAAACAGAGTATTGTTTTCAGCTTGGTGTGGTAGGAAGGAAACTTGGCCTTGATTTGAATTCCAGCTTTATCAGTTATTAACTGTGTGACCTTAGACCATTTTACCTGAGTCTCAATTTCCCCATCTGTAAAATGGGGGTAATTTATTTAAACTACTCCACTTATGGAGTTCCTATAAAGATCAAGTGAGATAAACTTCGTAATGTCTTTTGTAATCATAAGTATATTTTTTGGAAATGGCCATTGCAGGAATTTGTTTTGTTAACTACGCATATTTTTACAAAGGTTTTGTCTTTTTTCTTTTTTTGTTAAATGAGGGTAAGAGGGAAAGAAGGCAATTTTTTTGTTAATTGAAGATTTTTTTGCTTTGCTTGTGCATTTTTTACAAATGTTTTCTTTTTTTTAATGGCAGAGGTGAGATGGAGAGAAAATAGATTTCTGTTCACTGAAAAGAATAAAAATTAAATAATTTTGTATGTCTAAAAAAAGCATAAGAAACCGGGTCCGTGCAACTTCCATATGTCCCTTGAATATAGTCGTCAAATATATTACCACTTAATGGCTTAGAGTGCTAGACCTAGGGTCAGGAAGACCTGAGTTCAAATTTAGCCTCAGACATTACTGGCCATGAGACTCTGGTCAAGTCACTTTACCTCTGTCTGCCTCTATTTCCTCATCTGTAAAATGGGCAAAATAATAGTATTTACTTCCCAGGGTTTGTTGTAAGGTTAAATGAGGTGATATTTGCAAAGAGTTTTGCAGACTTTAAAATATTATATAGATGCTAGCTATTATATGATAACACGTTTATTGAACAAGCTAGAAAATAGGAAAGTACAACACTATTATTAACCCTTAAACAACCAGTTTAAAAAAAATTTTTTTTACAATCAACTAATAGCTATATATATGGAGTGCCAGCCTCAGAGCTAGAGATAATAGCTAGCAGTTATAGTATACCTTGAAGTCTGTGAAGCACTTTACATCCATTATGTCATTTGTTCCTCACAACAACCCTACATGAGTACTATTGTAATCTTCATGTTATAGACAAGAAAACTGAGGCTGAAAAGAGGATTAAGTGGTTTGCCAAGGATCACAGCTAGTAAATGTCAGAGGCTCGATTTGAACTCAAGTTTTCCTGATTCAAAATGCAACTGTTTACCTATCACACTACACAGCTCTGTTACCTAGAACTTGGGTTTAAGTCTCGCCTCGAACAGGTGCTGCCCGTCATTCAGCTGCTCAGGGTTCTGAAGCAATTCTCTTAAGACCATAAGCTTCAGAGAAGTAATGGAGTTGCACGGGCAGAGGGTATATTGATAAAATTGCAGGCCTAGTCCTTATTCTGTCCCTACACAAAAGGATAGCCACTACCTATAATTTAGCCAAAGATAGCATATGGGCTTCTACAGAATATCTCAAGCTTCACACAATAGCAATCACCTTTGGCAAAAATGAACTCTTATTATAATTGGTAGGTATCTTTTATTTCTATTCTAGCAATGATACTTTTGATTCTCTGGTAGAACTGATTTCTGTTGACCTAGGACTAAAATAAGGCATCTTTCAGCCCCACTACTATTCAATATTTGCTGTAAGGTAAGAACAAAGTTATTGGAACCAAATTTCCTCTCTTGAAAGACTTCCATTCTACTGTATGCAGATGATAGAGTTATACCATCATTAGTTCATATAGGTCTTAACAAGCTTCTCTCCAAACTCAGCAATTACTGAAAACAAATCAATAAATGTAAAGGATTCAAAAACAGAAGTAATGGTTTTGTGGAAAGAAATCTGCAAATTTTGACATACTGTAAAGTCAGATAATCAAGAAAATGTCAGCAACTTAACAATTTAGATGTTTTAATGAAATATTCTCAGGGAAAATTGAAAGAACAAAAGCTATAGTCACTCGAACAGTAGGGTCCAAATTGAAATTAACAACACAAAAAAGGCAGGCACCTGATAGATGTTGTTTTCAAAATCTTCCAAAGTGAAGCTTTGGCCAGCATTATATATACTGCAGAATTGTGGGTCTGGGACAACATCTGGTTGACAAGACTGGAAACGCTACCAAAAAAGCTATAAAAAATTTTGTTGTCTGTCTAACTGCATGTCATCATATGGATGAATAGCCAGTAGATATAAATGAGGAAAGTATGTATAAGTTGGTAGTTGTTTTCTTGGTCATATTTTTCTTTTTTTAATTTAATAAGGTCTAAAAAATTTTTTCCACATCTTTGTAGTGTTCCCATAATTGTGTCATTTACAGAGCAGAATGAATGAATGAATGAAGCATTTATTATAAAGCACTGTTCTAAGCATTGTGGGTACAAATAGAGAAGTAGGACAGTCCCTCCAAGAGCTGGAGTTGCTTCCCAGGATCATGGCTGGGAGCACTAGGTTGGAGTCAGTGCCATTCCTATGGCTCTTGCGTTCAGGGTTCTTGACTATTTCCATAAGGGTCTGAGGGGAGATGGTGGTCAAAGTGATGGTGGTAGTTTGACTTGCCTGGCACATGGTGCTTCTTATCTTTCCCTCAGGGTGCCTTGCTGCTTCAACTAGACTGGTTTGCCTTCCCTGTACGTGGCTGTTGGTTGGCAATTGGTGAGTATGGTTATTTCCTTCATCATAGCTGTTTCCCAGATGATGGCTATGAGGACTTGACTGGAAGTAAGAATGCTCATCTGCAGGGGCAGGGGGAGGAGAGAGTTGTTACCATTTCCAGGGCTCCTGTGTCTATCAAAACAAATAAGGAACTTCAAAGAACTTAAAAAGTCGGGGGTGGAAAGGGGGATAGAATACTGCTTATGTATATTCTCTAAGTTAGATACTATAGAAAGGATCCACAAGAAGGAAGAAAAGAAGCATCTGTTCAATTCACAAGAGACAAAAATCCAAGAATCTAATCAGATGAAATTCAATGAGAATAAATATAAAGTCTTTAACTTGAATACAGAAAGTTAGCATCACAAATATAATAGAAAGAGGTTACTAGTTATTCTGAAAATGACCCCGGCGTTGTGGTAGACTACAAGCTTCACATGAGTCAGTAGTGTGATGTAAAAACAACAACAATAACAAGGTATTCTTGGACTGATCCTGGGAAAAGAGAAGGGAACAGGTTCTGGGAAGAGCAGAATGAAAATCCCTTTAGTATGCCTTTATCAGACAACCAGAATATCGTGTTTGTTTCTGGGCACCAAGTTTTAACGTCACTGACAAATTGGAGTATGTCCAGAGACAGGCAGCCAAGGTGGGAGAGGGCCTTGAAACCATGACATATAATGATCCATTGAAGGAACTGGGCATGTTTAGCCTGGAGAAAAGAAGATACATGGGGAACAAGTTAGCTGTGTTTCCATATATGAAGGCCTGTCTTGTGGAAGACAATTAGTATGGTTCTGTTTGGTCCCACTGAATTTTTATTTTGGGATCTCTTTCCTGATGTGATTGGTGGATTCTTTCAATGCCTATTTTGTCCTCTGGTTCCAGGATATCAGGGCAGTTTTTCTTGCTAATTTCTTGAAAGATGCTGTCCAGGTTCTCCTTTTGATTATGGTTTTTAGGTAGTCTAATTATTCTGATATTTTGTCTACTGGATCTATTTTCCAGGTCAGTTGTTTTTCCTATGAAATATTTTACATTTTCTTCTATTTTTTTCATTCTTTTGAATTTGTTTCATTGATTCTTGATGTCTCATAGTCATTAGTTTCCCCTTGCCCAATTCTAACTTCTAAGGAGTTGTTTTCTTCAGTTAGCTTTTGTACTTCCTTTTCCATTTGGCCAATTTGCACTTTTTAAGGAGTTGATTTCTTCAGTGGATTTTTGTATCTCCTTTTTCATTTGGCCAATTCTACCTCTTAAGCAGTTGTTTTCTTTTTCCAAGCTGTTGACTCTTTTTTCGTAATTCTCTTGCATCATTCTCATTTCTTTTCCCAATTTTTCTTCCACCTCTTATATGATTTTTAAGCTCCTTTTTGAGCTCTTCCATGGGTTCTTTCTGGGCTTGAGACCACTTCCCATTTTTGTGTGGTGCTTTGCCCATAGGTGTTTTGACATTGTGGTCCTCTTCCGAGTTTGTGTCTTGATGCTCCCTGTCACCATAAAAACTTTCTGTGGTCAGATTCTTTTGTTGTAGTTTTTTGCTCATCTTTTTTGGCATTTTTCCTTTCCTTTAAATTTGAACTCTGTCCTGGGGAGGAAAGGGTTCTTGTGCCAGGGGCTGCAGGCCCTGGCTATTCACCTGGTGCTGCACAGATGTTGCCCTGAGGTCCACAGGGGACCCTTGTGTCTGGTGCTGTGCTGAGGGGGTGGGATAGGGGCTGGATGGTACTGCTGGAGATTGTAGGGGTCTGGCAGCTTATCTGGTGCAGAGTCAGGTCCTACTGCTGGTACCTAGCTTGTGCTAAGGCTGATGGGATATTTCTACATTTCCCCAAGAGCTACACTGAAGCACATGCTGGTCTGACTACTGGAGTCTGCCTGTTTGCCTGGGGCTATGCTGAAGCATAGTGGTTCTCAGAGCTGGAGTCTGCCCATTCCCCTGGCTATGTTGAGGTATATGAGGGGTCCTGGTGTTGGTGTTTGCCTGCTCCACCACACTGGGGTTCAGGATCTCCCACTGGTTTGCTGAGATAGGGCTTGCTGCTGGCTTGCTGGGTTACTTCCTGTCCTAGACCGAGCTCACCTTTCATGCAGGTGAGACAGAGTTTTCCTGCCAATCTTCCAAATTTCTAGGGCTAAAAATTGTTTCACCCCATGTTTTTGCTGGTTCTGCTGTTCCAGGATTTGTTTTGGAGAGCTAATTTATGGTTGTTTGAAGGTAAATATGGGAGAGTTATGGTAATTTACTGCTTACTCCACCATCTTGGCTCCTGGAAATCCAACAAAGGGTTTTCTAAGAGGGCCTCCTCAAAGCTGGGGTCCCACTCCTGGGTTGTATTCCCAAAATGTACTTAGTCATTCATATAATCTTCTCTCTCCCCTTTGAAAGCTGTAATCTATCAGATAAGCTACTGCTGCCCCTCATCAGGAAACTCTCTATATAGAAAGAAATGTTTTCCCTGGAAAAGTCTGGGAGCTCAGAGAAAACCTCCTGGTTTTCTTGTAACTGGGGTTGTGGGGGTGAAAGTGAACTAATTCATCTCTAAAGTCTCTTTCTAACTCTAAAGCTAGGATTCTGAGTTACTCATAGTATTCTAACTAGTATTTACTTAGACCAATTCCAGAAAAACTGAGTTATTTGTTGGCTAACTCAGACATGTGTCAGCTGTTTCAAAAATCAGAGCTGAAGTTATTTTAGACAGCATCATTAAATTGACACAGTGATGTAGTGGTCTGATGATTCCTTTGATAAAATTACTTCTGACTTACTAAATATGTTCATGCTCACTCTCAGTAACTTACTCTGAACATGGCACTGGACTTGTGCAATCAACCAACGAATCAAAAAATATTTGTTGAGTGCCTACTATGTGCCAGGCACAGTGCTAGGCTCTTTGGGAATACAAAGACAAAAATAAAGTACCCCTTAACCACAAGGAAAATACATTCTATCTATTTAGTGAATAATAAATCATTCAGAACTTGAATATTGAATTCATATCTATAAAGTACTTTGCCCATTTTAGTTGTTGTTAGAACCCTACAGTTTCTCTTTTCTACTTTTAAAAGAAGAATATGTAACCTATATGAAGTCAGTGCTGAGGGAAAGGAAACCAGACTGAACCAGGTCAACTGCCTAGGGCCCAATCCCAATGCAGTATCATGGAAAAGAGAATCTAGTGAGAAGTTCTCAGTCAGGTCAGAAGCTATGGCCCTGTTGTCTAGAAAGGTTCTTGGAAAGATAAGGATGATCTGCTTCCCCAAGAAGAACAGAACCTATTTTATCAAAACTAGGACTTTTGAACTCATCCATAGATGGGGTCCACCAGTGAGGCCTTACTTCAAGAACCAAAACAGAAAGCCCAGACTGTAAGGCTCTTACTGAACTACCGGGGCCTTCCCCCTACCTGACCACTGCTCTTTTGGTCTCGTTCCCAGTATTCCTACCTTGATTATTGTAGAGTACTGAAGATAGAAGGAGTCAAGGCCAGAGCTGTCAAATAAGAGGCTCTAAGGCAATGTCTTTCAACAGTTCCAGTGCAGCTAGTGTCACCGAAATCAGATTAAAATGTAACCTTTAAAAAGATAAGGAAAACTACAATAAGGCATAGAGATGTTAATGTGAGGTTTTCTATGTCAATATATACCTTTGTGGATCCCTATGTGCAGTTTAATAGCATTTCTATTTGACTTTGATACCATTGACCTAACCCAACTCCCTTATCTTATAAATGAAGAAACTAAAGCCCTTAGAGATGGGAGAAAATAGCAACATCTTGCTGTGTGTGACTAGCCAGGAGACCTTGAGTACAGCTTTAGTCCCTATTCAGCATACTGTGTGACCTTGGATAGATCATTTCTCTCTTCTTTGGGCCTCAATTTCCTCATCTATAAAATGAGTAGAGTAGACAAGGTGATCTCTAAACTCTAAAATTCTGATTCTGTTAGTATAAGTCCAAGGAAAGAATGGTATTACCTTGGAATTGAAAGGTAAGCCTTTAAATAAGACTAGGAAATAAATTTACATCATGATTTTACTTAATCTGTTCAGAAAGTCAAATATTGTAGCTGTGTAGATGGCATATGTAAAGAATCTTACAGGCCAACCTTAAAAATAGGGACTTCTTGCTGAGCTGTTAGATCTTGTGTGATAATGTGGCTCTATGATATTTTAATTGTTTCTTTCTGGCTACCTGCAATATTTTCTTCATGACCTGGGAGCTCTGGAATTCATCTATAATGTTCCTGGGAGTTTCATTTTGGGATCTTCTTCAGGAAGTGATTGGTGGATTCTTTCAATTTTTATTTTACCCTCTGGTCCTTGGATATTGGAACAGTTTTCCTTAATAATTTCTTGGAATGTGATGTCTAGGCTCTTTTTTAAATTATAGCTTTCAAGTAGTATAATAATTCTTAAATTATCTCTCCACAATTTGTTTACCAGATCAGTTGTTTTTCTTATGAGTCATTTCACATTTTCTTCTTCTTTTTTTATTCTTTTGACTTTGTTTTATTGTTTTTTGAAGTCTCATGGAATTATTAGCTTCCACTTGCCCAATTCTAATTTTCGAAGAATTACTTTCATCAGTGAAGTTTGGTACCTTTTTTTCCATTTGGCAAATTCTATTAAATAATGTTTATTATTCTATTAAAATGTTTTCTTCAATATTTTAGTGCCTCTTACTGAGCTGTAAATTGTATTTTCATAATTTTCTTTCATTATTCTAACTTTTTTCCAATTTTTCCTCTACTACTGTTATTTGATTTTAAAATCATTTTTAGCTCATCCAGGAATCCTTATTGGGCTTTTGTCCAATTAATATTTTTCTTTGAGACTGCTTGTAACTGTTTTGATACTGTTGTCTTCTGAGTTTATTCTTGATCTTCACTATCATCAGAGCAACTTTTTGTAGTTAGGTTTGTTTTTTTTGCTGTTCGTTAAAATTTCCAGACTATTTCTTGACTCTGAACTTTATGTTAAAGTTGAACTCTGTTCCTGGGGTAGGAGTAGGGTTGGAGGTGTCTCAACCTTCAGGATTTTTTTACCCTGCTGTTTCAGAGTTAGCTCTGGGGATTGGCAAGTTTTGGGTGCTTCCAAGCATTCCTGTGAAAAGATGAGAGATGACAGAAAAATTTATATTCAAATATAAGACTCAAGAGAAGTATAAAAAAGTAAATGTGAAAGAGAAATCATAAGGGAATCAATAAGGTTAAACTGTTTACATTCCTATATGGGAAGATGATACATGTAACTCCTAAGAACTTCATCTTTATTAGGACAATTAGAAAGACTCTATATAGATAGAGGTCACAGTTGGGAGTTGGCTATGTTGGGATGATCTTTAAAAAGTGTATGGGTGAGAATGAAAGGGGAAGGTAGAGGAAGAATGAGGAAAATTATCTTACATAAAAGAAGTGTGCAAGGAAGAGATTTTACAGTTCAGGGGAAGAATATATATACACATTCAATTGGGTATAGAAATCTATGTTACCCAACAGGGAAGTAGGAATGAAAGGGAATGAGAGAAAGGAGGAGGGTATGATAAAAGGGAGGGCAGATTATGGGAGGTAGTGATCAGAAACAATCCAGGTTTTAAAGGAGGGACAGAATAAAAAGAGAGGGTAACAGAAAAAAATAGCATAGCTAGTAATCACAACTGTAAACATGAATGACATGAATCCACCCATAAAATATATGTGGATAGTAGAATGGATTAGAAACTAGAATCCAACAGTATGTTGTTTATAAGAAACACACTTGAAACAGAGAGATATATACAAAGTTAAAATAAGGGGCTGGAATGGAATCTATTATCCTTCAGCTGAAGTAAAAAAAAAAAAAGCAGGAATAGCAATCATAATCTTAGGCAATCAAAAGCAAAAATAGACCTAATTAAAAGAGATAAACAGGGAAAGTACATCTTGCTAAAAGGCACCATAGAAAATGAAGTAATATCAATACTAAACATATACCAAATGACATAGCATCCAAATTCTTAAAGGAAAAGCTAAATGAATTACATGAGGAAATAGATAGTAAAACTATGCTAGTGGGGGACCTCAACTTTCCTTTCTGAGAGTTATGATAAATCTAACCACAAAATAAATAAGGAAGAAGTTAAAAAGATGAATAGAATTTTAAAATAGTTAGATATGATCAACTTCTGGAGAAAATTAAATAAGAATAGAAAGAAGTACAACTTTTTCTCAGCTATACATGGCACCTTCACAAAAATTGACCTTGTATAAAGCATAAAAACCTCACAACTAAATGCAGAAAATCAGAAATATTAAATGTACCATTTTCATACCATAATGCAATAAAATTATATACAATAAAAGACTGTGGAAATATAGATTAAAATTAATTGGGAATTAAATAATCTAATCCTAAAGAATGAGTGGATTAAAGAACATATCATAGAAACTATCAATATCAAAGATAATGACAATGATACAACATACCAAAATTTGTAGGATGTAGCCAAAGCAGTACTTAGGGTAAAGTTTATATCTCTAAATTCATACATCAATAAAAGAGAGAAAGAATAAATCAATGAATTGGGCATACAACTAAAAAAAACTCAGAAAAAATTAAAAATTCTCAATTTAATGCCAAAATGAAAAACCTGATAACCAAAGATGAGATTAATGAAATTGAAAGTAAAAAAACATTGAACTTATACATAAAACTAGGAGCCAGTTTTATGAAAAAATAGATAACCATTGGTTAATCTGATTGAAAAAGAAAGAACACCAAATTACCAGTATCAAAAATGAAAAGGGTGAATGCACTACCAGTAAAGATGAAATTAAAGGAATTGTTAAGAGTTATTTTGACCAATTATATGCCAGTGAAACTGACCATCTAAGTAAAATAGATGGAAATTTACAAAAATAGAAAATGTTCAAATTAGCAGAAGAGGAAATAGAATATCTAAATAACCCTATCTTAGAAAAAAAGAAATTGAACAAGCCATAAATGAGCTCCCTAAGAAAAAATCCCCAGGAACAGATGGATTTACAAGTGAATTCTACCAAATATTTAAGGAAAAATTAAACTCAATACTACATAAACTATTTGAAAAAAAAAGTTTAAAAATGGAGTTCTACCAAATTCCTTTTATAACAAAAATATGATTTAAATGCCTAAACCAGGAAGAGCAAAAATTGAGAAGGAATGCTATAAGCCAATTTCCCTAATGAATATTAATGCAAAAATTTTCAATAAAACACTAGCAGGGAGATTATAGTTATATATCACAAAGACCAATCACTATGACCAGGTAGAATTTATACCAGGAATACAAGGATGGCTCAATATTAGGAAAACTATATACACAATTGACCATATTAATAACAAAAACAACAAAAATCTTATTATCATATCAATAGATGCAGAAAAACTTTTAACAAAATACAATGTCATTCCTACTAAAAACATTAGAAAGCATGAGAATGAATGGAGCCTTTCTTAAAATGATAAGTATCTAAAACCAAGAATAACCATTATCTTTAATAGGATTAAGCTAGAAGCCTTACCAATAAGATCAGGGATAAAGCGAAGTATGTCTATTATCATATCACATTAGAAATGGGAGCTATTACAATAATAAAAGAAAAAGAAACTGAAGGAATAAAAATAAGCAGTGAGGAAACAAAACTATCACTCTGCATATGTTATGATATATACTTAGAGAAACCTAGAGAATCAACTAAAAGCTAGTTGAAACAATAAACAATTTTAGGAAAGTTGCAGGATATAAAATAAACCCACATAAATCATCAATATTTCTAAATATAATGAACAAAACACAGCAGGAGGAGATAGAAAGAGAAATTCCATTTAAAATAACTGTAGACATCACAAAACACTTGGAAACCTATCTGTCAAGACAAACTTAGGGACTACATGAACACAAATACAAAACACTTAAAAGATAGATCTAAACAATTGGAAAATATTAATTGCTTATGAATAGATCAAGCCAAAATAGTAAAATGATAATTCTACCTAAATTAATTTACTTATTAAGTGCCATACCAATCAAACAAACAAATATTTATTTTATAGAGCTAGAAAAATAAATTAATCTGGAAGAACAAAAAGTCAAGAATATCCAGGGAATCAATGAAAAAAAAAAGCTGAAGGAAGGTGGCAAAGTAATAATCATTAAAACAATCTTGTATTGGTTAAGAAATAGAGTGCTAGATCAGTGGAATAGATTAAGTACACAATACACACTAGTAAACGACTACAGTAATTTAGCATTTTATAAATCCAAAGATACAAACTTTTGGTGTAATAACTCATCATTTGACAAAAATTTCTGAGAAAATTGGAACTCAGTTTGGCAGAAATTAGGTATAGACCAACATCTCACCCTGTATACCAAAATAAGGACAAAATGGGCAAGTGATTTAGATATAAAGGGTGATATCATAAGTAAATTAAAGGAGTATGGAAAAGTTTACTTATCATATTTATGGATAAGGGAAGAGTTTATGACAAATAAGAGATAGTGAAGATGACAGGAAATAAAATGGATAATTTGGATTACATGAAATTAAAAAGGTTTGCACAAACAAAACCAATGCAATGGTAATTAGAAGAAAAGTAGCAAACTGAGGAAAAGTTCATAGCATTTTTTTTCTGTTATAGGCCTCATTCCTCAAATACGTAAGGAATCAAGTCAAATTTATAAAAGTAAGAGCCATTCCCAAATTGGCAAATGGTCAAAGGAATTGTCAAAAACAGCTTTCAGAAGATGAAATCAAAGCTATCATCACTTGAAAAAATGCTCTAAATCACTATTGATTAGAAAAATGCAAAATAAGACAACTCTGAGATACCATCTTACACTTATCAAATTGGTTAACATGGCAGAAAAGGAAAATGATAAATGCTGGAGAGGATGTAGAAAAATAGGTGCACTAATGCACTATTGGTGGAGTTGTGAACTAGTCCAAACATTCTGGAGAATAATTTGGAACTATGTCTAATGAGTTATAAAACTGTGCAGACTCTTTGACCCAGCAATACCAATACTTGGTCTGTATCCCAAATAGATCAATGAAAAGGGAAAAGGATTTATATGTACAAAAATATTTATGCCATTTCTTTTTGTAGTGGCAAAGAATTGGAAATCAAGGGGATACCCATCAATTGGTGAATGGCTAACCAAGATATGGCATATGATTTTGGTAGGATACTATTGAGCTATAAGAAATGATGAATAGAATGGTCTCAGAAAAACCTGGGAAGTATTCTATGAATAATGCAAAGTGAAGTGAGCAGAACCAGGAGAACGTTGTACACAATCACAGCAATATTGCAAAAATGATCAACTGTGAAGGACTTAGTTACTTTGGTCAATATAATGATCCAAAACAATTCCAAAGAACCTATGATGAAAAATGCTATCCACCTCCAGGGAGAGAACTGATGAACTCTGAGTGCAGATTGAAGCATACTTTTTTCACTTTCTTTATGTTTCTTGCTTTTCATTATGGGTTTTTATGTTTGTTTGCAACATGGCTAATATGGAAATATGTTTTGCATGATTTCACATGTATGATTGATATCATATTGCTTGTCTTCTCAAGGGGTTGGGAAGTGTTACAAGGGAGGGAGAGAATTTGGAACTTAAAAATTTTTAAACAAATGTTAAAAATAAATAAATAAACATTTTTAAAAGAAAGAAAAATGTTACTTATATATCCTAAATTGCTGTAGAATGCTACTCTAAGCAAGCCTTAAAAGCCATATAATCCAAATCTGTACCTGAAGAAGCTAAATCTGCTACCACAAGCAATCTTCTTTAGTATACTAATAAAATCATTTTCTTTTTACTTTGGTTATGTCAGTTATTTGACCTTTAGTCAGCTGATGTAGCTTGTGAGTAAAATTTTCTCTGGATTCTTCAGGAACCCAGGCTGAGAAATTCTCCCAACAAATGATGGGTTTGGTTAGGAAAATGTGCCGGGTCTGAGGGCAACCTTGACCATTACTGACCAGTCATACTCTCCTCCATTTCCTTCTGTCATAACCTTAAGATAATTGTATGAATTGTTTGAGGATCTGTTGCTTTGGCAACTATGCCCAGTATATATATTCGTTAAATCATGTCCAATTCTTTGTGACCTAGTGGGCCATAGCACACCAGTACTGTCCATGGAGTTTTCTTGGCAAAGATACTGGAGTGGCTTGCTTTTTCCAACAGAGGTTAAGTGACTTACCCAGGGTTACACAGCTATTAAGTGTCTGAGGTTGGATTTGAACTCAGGTTTTCCTGACTCCAGGCCCAGCACTCTATCCACTGAGCCATCTAGTTGCCTCAAGACCAGTATATAACTTTCCCTTTCTAGCAACTGAGATTCAGATATAGCCCAGAATCTCTCTCCCTCTGCCCTTGCTCCATCATGAACCCTGCCCCAGGCATTTCGTTTTGAGCCATGGGTCTACCATTGTTTGAATTAGGATGAGTCATAACAAAGGTCTATGTTTTATGTGTTATGAGTCTCTCTGATTCTTTCATGAAATCGCCTTTAAATCTCCAAAATGTTAGAATGTCCTGAGACAGATAGCTTTCTGAGGGCAATTACTTTTCATTCTCAACATGAGAATGGGTAGCATTAAGACTTTGGGATGATGAGGAGGCAGAGAAATGATGGTGATAAATATTGGAACCCATTCAATGGAATTTCTACAGGCCCTGTGATTTTTCAGAAATCTATTTATAAAGTTGCTTAAAAGCCTGATCTTAAAATAGCTGACTCCAGTAGCTTGTGTAAATATCACCCAAACACTGATGGGGCAATCTGAACAGAAAAGTCATTAGAAAAGGGTAAGAGGGTCATTTCTGACATTTTTACTAGTGCCCAGAATGTCAACTCCTGATACTAACCCTAAGGAAAACAAGAGTATTCTCTACATACAATGTTGTAACAAGAAATATGTCTATGCCTGCCCTTTGGGGAAGCTTAAGAACTTCTTTTACTATGGTGTTGTTTAATTTGATGGCCTTTTCCAGACTGTGTTGATTTTTTCTTTGAGAGGAACTGATCTGCTATCCTGTGCAATGGTTCCCCCTCAAAGATAACTACCTTCATTTAAAGCTATCTGTGTAATTCTATACATGCTGTATGCACAGAGACTCCTGCATTCTCACTTTTGAAATGTCGGAGCCATATGATTACTTAATTTAGCTAGAAACGGAAGATTGTTGACAAAGAATCCCTGCTGAGTTCCAATGCCTGGAAGTGCAGCTTTTATGAAGCAAATCATATTTGAAGAAATGACTAACAATGCATTTTGCCTCATATAGTGACATAATATTTAGCTCTGTCACTGAGGTATAATTGCCTTATTTTTACCATGTTAGTGCTCTATTGACAAATATGGATTACCTGAAATAAGTAAATTCTGCTGGAGGAAGTATGTAAAACATTTGCAAACAACATAGCTTTTAAAAGACAAAATCAGAACATACTCAGTTCTACCCCTTACATTAAAACTTGTGGTCCTATCTTCAAAAAGAGAATTAAATTATAATACATCATTGTGGTTTAGAACCTTGGTGGGGTTGGGGGGAGGGACCCCAGGGTCCCATGAGACAGGATCAATATATCTTTCCTTGGTCCACAATTTAACTTCTCTGCCTGTGAAATTCTGCCATCCTATAAGGCAGAATACCCCACTTTTACAATCGTCTCTGCCTTGTACTACCTTGAGAAAGACACTTCACCTTTCCTAGGATTTAGAGTCAGAAGGTCAATTAGTCCAACCTTCTCATTTTACAGATGACAAAACTGAGACCTAGAGAATTTAAGTGAATTGCCAAAGGTCCCACAACTAATAAGCAGCAGAAGCAAGATTTGGACCAATTTTCTCTGACTTGCAATATTGTGCTCTTGCTGCTACACCATTCTTCCTCACTATCTGTTTCTTCATCTCTAAATTCAGGAGAATTTTACCAGAAGCAGCAGGATGTAAGGGATGGAGAGCCAGTCTTGGAGTTATGAAGTCCTAAATCCATGAGCCTCTGACTTATGCTGGTTATGTGGCCCTTTCAGTGCTCCCAAGAGCTGATCTAAGGATTTTACCCAAAAGGCACTGATCTGCATCAGTGAAGGGATTTTCCAACAACAACATTTTATTAAGCACTTTATTTTTTATTTTGTTTATTTTAATTATTTATTATATTTATCAAGCATTTTATCAAGTACTTACTATGTGCTTGGCACTGAGTCCTAAGCACTGGGGATAAAAAGAGAAGCAATATCACTTAACATTCCTGCCCTCAAGTAGTTCACATTCTAATGGAGGGACAACAACTAGAGTGGTTCAAGATATGGTTAGTATAAAGCGGAAGTAATCTCAGAGAGAAAACAATGGTCTAGGATGAGGTGAGAAAATGAGGAGAGGAAAGGGAATTAAGAGTGGAGGGGCTGGGAAAGACCCCTGTCAGAAGGACAGATTTTAACTGGGTCTTGAAGGAAGCTGAGGAGTGGAGCGAGGAGGAGGAGAATTCCAGGTATGGGGTACAGCCAGTGAAAAAGTTCAGTTGGGGGATGGATGGAGTGCCTTGTGTGAGGAACAGCAAGGAGGCCCACGTGACTGGATCACGGAGTGTGTGGTAGTGGGGAGAGAAAGGACAAAGTGTAAGAAGACTGGAAAGGTAGGAGGGGGGCCAGGTTGTGAAAGGTTTTAAAAGTCAAACAGAGGATTTCACATTTGATCCTGGAAATAATAGAGAATCATTGTAGTTTATTAATAGGGAAGGCGACATGGTCAGACCTCTCCTTTAGGAAAATCGCTTTGTCAGCTGAATGGAGGAAAGATCGGAGTGAAGAGAGACTTGAGGCAGAGAGCCCAACAAGCAGGCTGTTATAGTAGTCCAGAACTTCCTTACTGGGAGTTCCTCACACTCGTGAAATCACAGGTCTGGGCTCCCTCCTTCCCCCTCACTTTTCTCTCTGTTCTCCCAAAAAACCCTTCATCAACAGAATACCCATCTTATCTACTTCACCGAGCTTTTTGTGTGTGTGCTGCTTAAATGATATAATGCATGTGAAAACACTTTGAAACCTGTGAAATGCTGCAGAGATATAATTCTAGCTCTAGAGCCATGATCCCATGACCTCTATGATTCTTTTATTGTCATCATATGAAGTATAGCTAGAATTCATCAATAGAGAATTCTCCTTTCATTTGGACTATGTATAGGATAGCCCCCATGACATTGGGATACACCTTAGGAGACCCTCTGTCTTCCTGTTTTATATCTCACCTGATGGCTTATTGAATAAAATTCCCTGCCCAGCTCTATTTGAAAGTCTTGTATAATTTTAACCATGTGCTTTGCTAGATAAGAATTTTCTCAGGCTGTTTTCTTGAAGATGTCAAGTTCTGCTGGTTAATGGCACCACATTTCCCTTCATCCTCCCTTTCTATCCATTTCCAGTTCCTGTGACTTTTCTTCTTCCTTTGTGCTGCCACATTTTGAGTCTAGGACCTCACCCCCTTATCCCTGGATTACTTCCTAGGATCATGGGATAATTGATTTACTACTAGAAGGGACCTTAAAAGTCATCTAGCCCAATGTCCCCATTTTACAGATGAGGAAACTGAGGAAAAAGAAAAAAATTAAGCAAGATGAATCAACACATTAAGAAAAAAAAAAACCCTAATCTGCTATTATATGCAATGTTACATCCAGAGAGACTCCTTGGTTCTATTTAAAAAAAGTTGGGGAAGGTATCTTCTTATAGCTTTTATTTGGGGTCACGATTGTTTGTTCTTTATACTCTTGCAATATTCAGTTTCAGTTATATATGGTAGTGGGTTTTTTTTCCATTTATATTGTTGTCACCATTGTGTATATTGTTTTCCTGGCTCTTCTTACTTCACTCTTGCCTCAATTCATGTAAGTCTTTCGATGCTTCTTTATATTTAATATAGTAGTTGTTTCTTACATCAAGTAATACTCATTAAATTCATGCACCACAGTTTGTTTGGCCATTCTTCAATCAATGGGGATCCACTTTGTTTCTAGTCTTTTGTTGCCACAAAAAAAAAGGGCAGGTATATTTTGGTGAAGTTTTTTGTGTGTGTCAATGACCTCCTTGGATTGGTAGTTTTAATCAGAATTTATTAATCCCTTAGAACTGAAGTTACACTTATATCTCCTTCAATATTTCTATTCCACCGTTAATGTTCACAACTTTATCCTCTATAAACAACTGGTATACTTCCTTTGTAGACTTTTTCTCTACCTCTCTGAATAGCTGCCATAAGACATAACTTTTCATATTTTGTATCGACCTAACTAGTTAAATATTACATTCAAACTCATAGGTCTTAGAATTTAGAGCATTAAAGAACTTCAGAAATCACCTAGTCTAATTGATTAATTTTACATGTGAGGAAAAGGAAGACTCAGTTTCAGCAACATATTCTAAGGTGGGATTTTAACCCAGGTACTCCAGATGCTGTAGTCTTTGCACTCTTTCCATTTCACTGCTTCTAAAGAAGTAAAATAAAAGCACAATTTTTAAGTGGCATCACTTGGAGACAAATAACTATATTTTTAGCCAAGTTGAGCATTTATATTGGAAACTGATCCAATTTTGGCCAAACTTCAACTGTCACATAATTTCTGCTGATACTAAGTAGTCTTAGGTCATCTTCAGTTATGTGAACTAGAGACACACCAGAAATAACAATTTATCTGGTATTCTTGAGCATAACGTAATCTTTGGGGTCCCTAGAGTAAGTACCAGGTAGGCACCCACTTGCATCTATGCCCTATGAGCTCTCAAGATAATCTTGAAATGATTGACATTTCCCATGTTGCAGCTAGTGAAAATACATTTCCCAGGAGAGTTTGGGCAGGATAATTTCCAATTTAAATCTAAACAATAGAAATTTGTAAAATAGCCATTCCCTTGCATTAGGTCTATATAGGTAAGCATGGCTCCTCTAGCCCTCTTGTTTCAGAGAATCACTGAGTTCTTAGTTGACCCTTTGAGACCCTTTGGTGAGTAGCTACCCACTCTTCAAAAAGCATTTTCTGCAGGATATGATATGAAAATGGATATACAGGTGGAGATTTGCTTTATGATGCTAATTTTGAACTTCCTGTATATAATGTTTTGCAGGAAGAGAGTCTATAGTTAGCATTGATGCAAAGTATTTTCGGGTAGCTATAAATGGATTATGTTGTGTGAAATGCACAACATGGGAAAAGAAAAACTTTTGCATATATCAAGTAAATATATTTTCTTAATGAAACAGCTACTAATGAATGAATGAAAACGCACTTATGAAGCACCAACTATGTGCTGGGCACTGTTGTATACAAATACAAGAGAGATAGTGACTGCCCTTAAAAGAGCTTTCTAATAGGGGGATATGACACATATAGGAGAGTAGTGACCAGGAAAGGGACTTTTGGTTTAAGAGTCTCAGGGATGAGGTAGAACCATTGGATAGTCAATTGTTCTACCAATGACAATAGCAATGGTTTGGCACTGATTGTTTACTCTTCCCAGAGAAAAAGCAAGAAGTGGCAAGAATGGATTGGAGGGGGATGGGGTGAGGGGTGTCAGTGCTGGTCTTCACGAGGGCAGATGGCAGATGCCTATAGGCTCTGGTTTCCTGGTGGATGGGATGTAAAGCATGGCCTGGGAAGCTAAATATACTGTAGTGGGTTAAGTGAGTTTTCACTCACTCATCCACCAGTCAGGACAGCATAGCCACACAATGCATGGTGGCAATTCTAGAGCTTGGTGGGAAAGGAAGTGGTCTTGGAGGTCCAGTTCAAAGGATAGCTATTCCAGGTGAAGGCAAGAGGAGTCAGTGGTAGGACAGAATAGACTATAGAGCTCCTGGTGACCAGCCTTGGAACCAACATAGTCAATGGCTTTGTAATTTAGGAGTCTGGGGGACTTCCTTATGCTTGTTCTTTGTGTAAAGCCAACCAGAAAGAGACATAACACAACCTGGAATGCCTGTTTGAAACACATCTCCCCTCCAACCACCTTGACTTCTTAACCAAAGACCATATCTTGGAGGTCTTAGTACTTCATCTCTAGAAGACCTACTCTAGGACTTAGTTAGCTGTCCTGAATGGTGTGGCAGTCAGTCAGTTGATGAGGATTTGTCTTTTTAAAATAATTTTTTATGGATCTTTTGTTTTTACATTGCCTAAATTTCCCCCTGCATCCCTTCTCACATAGAGCCATCCCATGTAACAAGGAATTTTTTAAAGAAAAAAGTCAATTTAACCAATCAATAAATTAAAAAAATATGAAATTATATTTAATATTCCAAACCTATGGACCTCCCACCTTTGGCAGGAGGTGTCTTCTCATATCTCTTACCAATAGCTTTGAAAGGTATGTGATGTGCTTCTCTTTTCATTTTTCATGTTACAATCTATAATATTTAGTCTGCTTTTCAATTTTGAATTTATAGTGGAACATGGTCTAAAATTCAACAAGCATTTTATAGGTGCTTACTATGTGCCAGGCACTATGCTAAGTATTGGGGATGCAAAGAAAAACAAAAGCACAGCCCCTGCCCTCAAAGAGCTCACATTCTAATGGGGAGACTACATACAACTATGTACATACAAGATATATTCAGTATAAATGAAAGGTAATCTGGAAAGATGGGGTTTGAGCTGTCTTTTTTTTTATAAGGGTTTGAGCTCTCTTAAAGGAAGCCAGAAAAGTCAGGAAAGAGGTGAGGGGCAGAGTATTCAAGGCATGAGGTTTAACTCCAACTGAAAAGGTGCAAAATTAGGACAAGTGTTCTATAAGAGAAACAGCAAATGGAATAGTGTAGCTGGGTTGTACAGTTGGGGACTAAAGTTTAAGAAACCTGGAAAGTTAAGAGAGATCAGGTTGTGAAGGGCCTTTAACACCAAATAGAGGATTTCATATTTGATCATGGAGATAGAAGGGAGGCACTGAAGCTCATTGAGCAGGACCATGACAGGGTCAGACCTATACTTTAGGAACATTACTTTGGCAGCTAAATAGAGGATGGACTTGTATAAGGAGAAACTTTAGGCAGGGAGATCAACATTTCCATAGTCCAATTGTGGGGTGGTGAGGCCTGTGTCAGGGTGGTGGCTATGTGAGTGGAGAGAAAGGGACATATACAAGAGATATCGTGAAGGTAGAATTAACAAGATTTGACAACAGATTGACTATATGGAGTGGGGGCAAAGTTCAAGGATGACACCAAGGTTTGAGTCTGAGTGACTGGGAAGGTGGTAGTGTCCTTGATGATAATAGGAAAGTTGGCTAGAGGGGAGGGTTTGAGTGGAAAGAATGATTTCTGCTTTGGATGTGTTGATTTTGAGATGTCTATGGGACATCCAATTCAAGATGTCCAAAAGGCAGTTGGTAACATGAAGTTGGAGCTCCAGAGAGAACAAGACTATATATGACCTCAGAATCATCTGCATACAGATGATAATCCAACACAGATGACATCAAGTGAGATAGTATAAAGAGACAACAGAAGAGGACCCAGGGCAGAGCCTTGGGGTACAGCCATGTTTAATGGGTGTGACCAGAATGAAGATCTAGGAAAAGAGATTGAGAAGGATCTATTAGAATCAGTAGACAGCAGTGTCATGAAAATCATAAAGGACAGTATTCAGGAGGAGAAAGTAATTGATAGTGTCAAGGGTTGCAGAGAAGACAAGAAGAATGAGGATTGAGAAAGAGATTAGATCCATCAATTAAGATATCATTGATAATGCTACAGATAGCAGTTTAAAGGATGAGGCCAAAAGTCAAGGTGCAGAGAGTTTAGAAGAGAATGAGAGACTGAGGTTGGTAGATCACTTGAGTTTATGGGTTTTAAGTAACAGTGGCGTGAAGCTAATTGGGAATGCACACTGAGTCTGGTACTCATGGAGTGAGCCCCCAGGAGGGTTTAACTAGCCCAGGTTAGAAATTGGGTAGGCCAAAACTCCTATAGCAAACAGTAGTAGGATTGGGCCAGTGAGTGGCTTCTTTATTTCCAGGCAAGGACATATAGCTAAGGATAGGGAGACTCAATTAAAAAAAAGTGTGAAGAGAAGTGGAGTCATCATGCATAGACGACCTTCCCAAGGGGAAAAGAAATACAGGATAACATCTAACAGGGATGGTTGGATCAAATAAGAGTTCCTTAAGGATGGGGAAACATGGTAATATTTCCAGGCAGCAGAGAAGGAGCCTGTAGGTAGGAAGAGATTGAATAGAGAAAGTGGTGATGATAGAGGAAACAATCTGAAGTAGAAGACAGGATAAAATGGAATCAAGGGTGCATATACAGGGGTTTGCCTTGGCTAAGAAAAGAGCCACCACTTCTTGTGAGACATAGCTGAAGAAGGAGAGAGTGAGGAAAAATGCTTGGGTTAGATGAGACAGGGCAGCTAGGTGGCAAAGTGGATAGAGGACTGTACTTGGAATCAGGAAGACTTATCTTCAGGAGTTCAAATCTGGTCTTAGACATTTACTAGCTGTGTGACCCTGGGTAACTCACTTAACCCTGTTTGCCTCAGTTTCCTCATCTGTAAAATGAGCTGAAGAAGGAAATGGCAAACCACTCCAATATCTTTGCCAAGAAAGCCCAAAATGGGGTCACGAAGAGGCAGACATGACTGAAACAATGACTATATATGAAATGATACTACTCCCCTTTATGTGTTGCTTTTTCTTACTCGAATATAAACTACTTGAGAACAGGGTCTCTTCCTTTTTGTATTTGTATCCTCATTACTCATCACAGTATTTTGCACAGAGTAAATGTTTAATAAATGTTTTTTCATTCATTCATTCATTAACCAACAGTGACTTTGGTTCAATTTACAACCTTTAAGTATTCAAAAGATGTTTGAGTGAACTTTGTTATAATATTGGGGTCTAGACCATAATGTTCCCTCATATTCAAAGTGTGATAAAAATGTTGGTGTTTAATAAATGCTTTTGGTATAGTGGAAAGAGCTGTTTACCTAAAGTCAGAATAGGTATGTTCAAATCTTCTATCCACTACTAAACTGGTTGTAGGACCATGGGCAGATCACATGCTTTCTCTGAGTTTCAGTTTTCTCATCTGAAAGATGAGAGTGATAATACCTTTATGATCCACTTCTCAGTAACTCACAGTTATTCTTACTAACATACCCAAATGTTCCTTCTCACAAGTAATTTCGCAGACTCCATTTTTGACTAATAGTTAATACAAATAATAAAACCTCTCAGGAGTAAACAAGTCCATATTTTTTGATATGTGTTCCCTTTATGGTGATTATAAAACCAGTGTTTTGAAACCAGAAAGCTTGGCAGGTCTCACTGACAGTGGTGGTGGAGACTGCCAACAAGGCACAAAAGGTGTTTCTTACCTTCTTAGTGCTATTTGCTTTTCACTCTAAAACTGTCACAATTTTATCTCTCCAAAAATGATTTCCCCTCATAAATACTTCCTGGCACCACTCAGCGGATCAATCTCTGGTGCACACAGCATGCACCCACATACACAACACACACTGTGAGTCTGAGTAATAAAAACACAGCAATCTCTACAGATTGATATGGATCTCTTTTTAAGAATTAAAATGTCATAAAAATTAGAGACATGAACCATAGCCATTATAGAGACTTTGTCAGATACTTAGGGAACTGTGCCTTGAAATGCTGAAATCAGTTAGTCTTGACCTAGACCCTCAGAACTGGTTGTATTGTAGCCTCCCTGACAAATTCTGCCTACTTCACAACTTGACCTAGGGCTAATAATTATGCCAGCTGGGTATATTATGGTCTTCTAGCATGCTCTTGTCTCTTCGAAGAGAACCAGCACCCTCAGTTAGCCTCAGGTTACCCACTAAGGGTTGGTTAGCCTTCAGATGTCTTTCTGTTTATTTAAAAATTTAATTTCTCTGAATATCACTCTCTAGATCAATATAAGAGACATGAAGCAAGACCCACATAAAGTGTACCTGCCTGAAAGGGTTGCAGGGAGAAGATGGCTAAAACACAGGGGTATACTGATAAATGTTTAACAACTGGCTCTCTAAATTTACCTGGGACACTCTTTTCAGTTGAATCTGCATTATTTATATTTTCTCCTTCACTTTCTTAAGTCTAGACAATCAACTGTAGACCTTTGCTGATTTCCAGAGTGTAACAATTGATTCTCAGAGCATGTAGGAACTGCCTCTGGTATACCCCTGATATGTAAGACTTTTTATTTTTATTTTTTCTAAAGTAAAAGGAGACATCTTAAATGTTTAATTTGAGAATCATAGTTTCAGGGTGTCTAGGGTCATCTATACCTGAATAGGAATCATCTGTCCAAGGAATGGTCATCTAGCCCCTGCTTTAAGGCTTATAGTGACAGGAAACAGACCACCTATGGTGGCAGCCCATTTCTCTTTGAGACAGCTCAGATTATTAGGAAATTTTTCCTTATATAGAGCCTAAATCTGCCTTTGTGCAACTTTTACCCATTCTTCCTAGTTCTGCCCTGTAGGACCAAACTGAACAAGTTCAATCTCCCTCCCACATGAAAGCCCTTTAAATATTTGAAGATAATTGTCTAGCCTCCACCCCCAGTCCTCCAATCTGGCTGTGTTTTCCAGTCGTCTTCCCCCTCCCCCCCTACTCCAGCCAGGTTATCTTCTCTGAAGCTGTTGCTTGTCAAAGTCAGGGTGCCCAGAACTGAACCCATTTTAGATATAATATGACCAGGAGAAGGAGTCACCTTCCTTAGTCTAAATTTGCATTAGCTATTTTGACTGTTGTGTCAATAACACACCCTTAAATCATATTAAGGTTATTGTCCACTAAAATCCCTAGGCTTTTTTTTTTTCACTGTTGTCTATCCATAACTCCCTCATCTAGTCCTTGGGCAGTTTATTTTTTAACTTAAATGTATGACTTCATATTTATTCCTATTAAATTTCATCTTATTAGCTTCAGTTCATTTTGATAGCTTGCCATCACTTTGTTTTTCTTTTTCTTTTTTTCTTTCTTTTCTTTCCTTCTTCTTTCTTCTTCTTCTTCTTCTTTTTTTTCATAACCCAATGTACTAGATAATCCACTCAGTTTCCTAGCATCCATTAACTGGAAAAGCAAGACATCTACATTTCTAACTATAATTCTTCTTACTACTAGGTGACACATTGCATAGAACCCTGTGACTGGAGTCCAGAAAAATCTGAATTCAAATCCAGCCTCAGACACATATTAGCAGTGTGACCTTGGGCAAATTATTTAACTGCTGTCTGCCTCAGTTACTTCAAATGTAAAATGGGGATAATGATAGCATCTATTCCCAGGATTATTAGAAGGATAAAATGATTGTAAAGCACTTAGCACACAGTGCCTGGCACATAGTACACACTTAATAAATACTTGTTTTCTTTCCCCTCTAGCATTAAGGGATGGGGTTTGAGTTGCAGGTAGGTAGGGAAGGAGATAGGGCTTATTATTTTATCTTGTAGTAATAGATTCTGAGTGAAATAGCCCTTTTAACTCAGTCTTAGCAGTCAATGGATTGTTGAATAAAGTTATTTCTGTGTTAGACTTACATAATTTTAATGTATATATAACAGAAACGGTAAAATTTTATTCTCCTCACCACCTCTGGTCATGATAGAAGGAGGAATGCTTGGATCCTCAATTCTATCACTCCACAGTTAATGGAACTGAAGCACTTTCTGGTCATTTAAATAACTCCACCCAGTTAGCCCAAGAAGGACCAGCAGGGTCACTAATGGAGTTAGAAAAGACAGTTGGAGGACTTTAGACTCTAGGACCATGCAAAATGTTGACACAGGATAGAGCAGGGTGCTGAAATCTAATGATTTCAGTCCAAGGGCTGCACTTGAGGACCTAGAGGGCCACATGTGTATCCCACCCCTGGGATAGACAATGCCCTTTTTACTGGGAGCTAAGAACTAACTGCAGGCAGCTTGACAAGGAGAATGTAAGACTATTCAGGTTGGTAAAAGGGGACTCTGGAGGCAGATTGATGAGCAGGGTGTGGTGAAATATCAAGGTCAGTAGTGATCTCAGGCACAGGAGCTTCCCTGGAGGTGGGAAGCCTACTTGGGTCATGACCACAGGCTACTGAAGCTGTACATGTCTCATGGGGAGGGTGTTCATAAGAGGGGTGACTTTAGATCCCAAGACCTTTGTCTTTTTTTCATTGTTGATGGTCTTTTGACTTGTAATTAAATATATTTATTCTTTCAGCCATGTGAAGTTTGTGATTATAAGTAAAGGTGGAAATAGTGAAGTTTCCAAGTCATTTGGGTGGAGACAAAGAGCCAGAAAGGTGAGATTCCTGTCCTTAAAAAACATAACAAAAACAAAAAAAAAAAAAACATGACCTAGGTCCTTTGTGTCATGAGAAGGCTACATGGGAGATGCCATGTTTGAGGTGACCCTTCAAGGCAAATTTGTTTTACTAAGTCAAATGCCTTTAAATAGGAATAGAAATAGATCTGAGATTTCATGGATAAAAGGACTATCAGATGGGGAAATTCTTATAGCCTGGCATAATCTATAACTTATAGTCCTAGTATTGCCTAGAATAATGAGAGGTTTAAGTGACTTGCTCAGTCACACACACTGAGGACGTGTCAGAATCCAGTTCTTGTCTCTTTATCCACTAGGCCAGAAAGGTCAAACACATGGACCACAGGCCATATAACACTCCTGACTGTGGTCTGAGCCAGGTTAATATGTAATTCCTATCTAATTTTAAAGTGTTGATGTATTAATGCAAAAGAAATATATAAACGTGTAGTTTTCTAAGTCAGTATGTGACCTTCAGGGATCCCTAAATATGGTTTAGTGGCCTCTGTTTCTATTTGAGTTTGATGCTGCTGCTTGAGGAATATCTAGGCCATTTTGCCTAAATCAACTCAAAATAGACACCTCAGGATCTTATTTTCTCTCTACCTCTCAATCAGTTGTGTACCTCAGGTTCACAACCCAGGTGTCATCCCTGACTCCTAACTTGCCCCAACCCCCTATATTCAATCGGTTACCCGAGTCTGTCGATTTTACCTCCATAATATCTCTCATATGCCATCCCCCATTCCTCTGACACTACCACCACCCTGGTACAGGTGCTTGCTGCCTCACACCTGGACTATTTCAATAGCCTGCTGATGGGTCTTGCTGTCTCAGTCTGTCCATTCTTCAGCCCCTCCTCCATTCAGCCATTAAATTGATCTTCCTAAGGTGTAAGACTGACTAGCAGACCTCCTCCCTACCCCATTTCATAAACTCTAATGACTCCCTATTTCCTCTAGGATCAAATATAAACAGTCCTAGGACTGTTGGCTTTTAAGGCCCTTCATCACCCAGCTCCTCTCTATCTTTTTAGCCTTCTTACACCCTACTTCCCCACATGAGCTCTGCCATCCAGTGACATTGGCCTTTTTGCTGTTCCCCACACATGACCTGCCATCTCCTGACTCCAAACACTTTCACTGGCTCTCCCCCACTATCTTCCTCCTCATTTCACCTGCTGGCTTCCTTGGCTTCTTTCAAATCTCAGCTAAAGTCTCACTTTTTTCAAGGATCCCTTCCCAGTCCTTTTTAATTTTAGTGCCTGCCCTCTGAGACTATCCCTGATTTTTCTTGTATTTATTTTGTTTGTATTAATTGTTTGCATGTTGTCTCTACCAGAGAAAACTGTGAATTCCTTGAGAGGTTTTTTTTTTCCTTTCTTTGTACCCCCTACACTTAGCACAGTACCTGACACATAGTAGGCACTTAATAAATGCTAATTGGCTGACTTACCAGAAGATACAGTTTGCTGTAGAAAATCCTCTGTGAAAGCCTGTCTGCTTTCTTTTTATATTTTCATCTAGGAAACCTGTAACATGTGCACAGAGCATTCTCATAAAGGGTTTATAGGGATGAGAAAGCTGCCATATGGTTTGGTAGTTACTGATTTCATCTTGGTCACTGTTTTTTTAAGTAAAAATACCATCTGTGATTTTTTTTTAAATTTTTTATTTTTTGGAATACTTCCCTCTTTGAGACATCTTGAAAAGCACTGCTTGAGTGGCTTTAAAATTGTATGGCCTCCAGTATGAATTTCTTCTCTCTGTAGGACTCTTATACCAAGTTATCCTGCTCTATTTGGTAAGGTCTAACCTCTCTTGCCGTCTTGCATATTTACCTTTAATTGCCATTTCCCTGTATAGAACATTGTTCACTGAGTTGGTAGTATTTAAATGTGGTAGTTGTATTATCATTGTTGATGAACAAAAATCACTATCAAAATATGGGTAGATTTGTTCTATTTTTAGTCTGTTTCTCTCCCCTTTCAATTTCATCTTCAAATGCCCTTGGGATAAAAATGACTTAGCTACATATCTATTACATTAGGAACTCTCAAGTGAGGGAGATAATAGTCCCGTTCTACTCTGCCATGGTCAGATCATATTTGGATTACTATGTCTAGTTCTGGGTACCATATTTTTAGAAGGCATATTGACAAGCTATGATATAGCCAGAAAATAGGGTTTAGAATTGTGAGGGCACTAGACTTTGTGCTGGTTGAAGGAGTTTGGGTGATCTGAACTCCAGCTAGTAACCAAGGACAGGATAGAAGTTAAAAGGAATGAGCTTAACCTAAATAAAATAGTACACTGTGTTCAGAAAACAAAATTCAGGCTAAAGCAAAGGAACTCAAAACAGAGATATAATCTTAGCCTGAGGTCTCTTGCTGGCTGGTTGGCCAGGCATAGCTGTGAGCCTGACTTATAAAAGAGCTGCAATAACCCTCGGGACAATGGGCTAAAAAAAGAGTTCACTTTTCCTGTGGGAAAGAAGGCACATAAATGCAATTCAGAGGAGCACCAGCAGATGGTAGCAAAGAACCAATAGAGAGCAGCTCAGTGGTGAGACCCAGCAGATGGTAGCACAAAAGAGAGAGTAGCCCAGAGGAGGACAAGCAATTTGTATCAAAACTTGCAGAATGACTTATTGCTCAATGACATCACTAGACCAGCATGTGATATCAGCAGCTCTACAGAGAATCAATAAAAATCAATATGAGAGTCAGAGAGAGGTTTCATCTGGAATGAAGCCCTAGGAGTATACATTGCTCCAGAAAATTCATTTTACCACCAGTGGGATGGGAATATATGGAAGAAGGTACCACTGTGTGTGCTGGGGATAAGTAGAAAGGATTGGAATTTTTCTTTGTCATCTTGCTACATTGCTCAGTTAACTGCTTTGCTTTGAAATAATGTGTTATCTGGTTAGTCTGACAAAAATAACATTGGTGGTGGCTTATGAATGAATTGTAGTTTTTAATAGATATGTATATTTTGAAAGCTAGGGGTTGCTTTCAGGGGATTCATCTTTGGTGAGGTGAGGCTTGCTACAACTAGGGATTAGAACAATTAAAAGTGGCTTTTTCAGAGAATAGTGAATTTGCTATGCATTGAGCTCTAAAAGCAAATTTAGGCATCTTTAAGATTGGGTACATGCTTCGGGCCAGGGTCAAATTAGACCTCTAGGGTCTCTTCTCACACCATGATTGTACAGACAGTACAGATAGATTATTAGAGTTTCCATCCTTTCTCTATCATTGGAACAATGATGAGATGGGAGTTACAGATCATGTTAGACAATGAAAGAAAAGGACCATACTGGCCTGAAAGCTACACCCAGACAATATTCATAGGATGGGGAAGAAGATCCTGTTCCCTTGTGAAAATAGGAATCTCTTATAACCTTACCTCAGCCAGCCAGGAAGAGGGAGCAAAGACAATTTGTTTTCAGTTGCTGTTTTCTTTTTATGCATCGAGAAGCTCATCCAACAGGAAGCTTACCAAAGAAAAATCCTATTCTGAAAAGGGGGTATGGTGAATGGAAAGAACTCTAACTTTGGAGTCATAAGTCCTGGATTTATATGCCAGCTCCATGATTTAATAACTCTGTGACTTTGAGCAATTCATTTAGACACTCTGGCTTTCAATTTCCTCATCTGTAGAATGAGCAGGCTGTTTTAGATAGATGCTACAGTCTCTTTCAGGCAGCTAGGTGGCTCAATGGATAGAGCACTGGACTTGGAAACAGGAAGACATCTTCATGTATTCAAATCGGTCTCAGATGAATATTGAATACTAGCTATATGAGCTTGGGTAAGTCATTTAATCTTGTTTGCCTCCGTTTCCTCATCTGTAAAATGAGCTAGAGAAGGAAATGGTAAGCTACACCAGTACTTTTGTCAAGAAAATCCCAAATGGGGTCACAAAGAGTTGGATATGACTGAAACAACTCACCATCAACAACAAAATTCCTTTCAGCTTGAGATCCTTGGAGGAAATCTTTGAGAAGAGACTATCCCATGTCAAGCCTGCTTTTAGTCCCAGCTGAAGACTCCAGGAGAGCAGCCTTTCATGCTGTATTTCTTCACTCTGGACATCTGATTAATTTGGGGCAGCAATGGAATCAAGGTGAGGAGAGATCATCTATTGACAACTTTTTAAAGTGAAAAACAAGCAAAACAAAAGCAAAGCCAAACACTGGCCTTGATCTCAAGCTGATCAAAAGATTTGTCTTTTTATTTGATCCTGAGAGAATCATCCATCTTTCCTTAAAATATGGGCATTTTTCAGAACCTCAGGCTGAAGGTCAGTTTGGACAGTCTGATGGGGACAGCAGACCAGGAAAGATAAGAGAGTCCCCAAAGCTATCCATCACCTGAATAAAAAGCCAAGCAGCAGGTATTGATCCTGTCTTTGGAGATAGGTTGAAAGGGGAAGGTAAGGTCACAGCATAGCAGCTCCCCAGGAACTATGAAAGAGGTAAGACCATGATGAAGGGGTAGAGACATGGGAGGCTGGCTCATTCCGTGCCCTGTGGAAAAGGTAATTAGGGCCTCAGACAACAGGGTGTGAAAAGGCCTGTGGGTGCCTTTGCATCTTCTAAATCAAGGAAATTCAAATGGAAGCCAATGAGCTTCAATTTCCTGGCAGAAGCCAAGCTGACCCTTGCAGAGGATAACTCAGAGAATAGGAAGGCAATTTGAAACTACAAAATTGATACCTCCTGGATTGCTTTGGCGAATCTGGATGACAAAGGGCTCATTTTACAGTTGACAGCAAATGCAGTTGATGTAGTCCCTGAAGCTATAATCAGAGTAAGTAGGGACCCACAAAGAAGTCCTGCATCAGTGAACTTCATGGTACTGTCCGCAGATGAAGGATGGATCACAGAAATGATGAGGTTTAGGTACCTAAAACCTAAATAAGCAAACCATTCATAGAACAACTAGTTAGTTGTCTCAGTTTCTATAGCATTCAGGCAAGAGCTCTGGGACTAACAACTACATTATAGGATTTTTGAGTATTCTTGCACCTCGAAGCACCCACTGTCCCTACCACACTTATTTTTTTGCATGGGTGGGGGAGGTATGGCAGAGGGAAAGTCCCGAATTGTGATTTCATTGGTATAAGGAAGTCACTGGTATGGAAATGCCCTCCACCAATGCTGATTGGCAACTCATCTGTAAGTTTTAGTCTTAGAGTTGCCTAGTGGAAATGAGAAGTGACTTGCCCATGATCACAAACCTAGGATGTATCAAAGACAGGACTCGAACCCCGGTCTTCCTGACCAACATCAGCCCTCTGTTTTCCACACCTCACTGCCTCTCATCCCCCTAGCTTCTGCAAAGTGTCCATCATAGAGAAAGTGAATGGTTTTTGGCTTATTCTCATGACATGCAAAAGTGGAGTCTACTGATTTCTGGGAGTTTGATGACTAGACTAAATGTGCCACAATGAGTCTAGGGTTTTCTCACATTGACTGGCACATTCCAACCTCTCTAGAAGTTGAATGAATCTTTAATGAGGCTATTGAGTTCAGCAACTTTAGTTAACCCATCAGAGTTTATGAAAAATATAAGATATGACAGACTTGCACTGGTATCATAGAATTTTAGAGAGAAGAGGGACCTTATGGATCATCTGATCCAATTTCCTCATTTTTAAATTAAATTAAATTCAACAAGTATTTATTGTTTACCTTCCACTAGGTGACAAGGGAACTTACAGTCTTATAGAAGAATATGATGCAAAAAAACTATTACATATAATATACAATATATGCATAAGAAAAGTATACATTTAAAGTCATGTTGAGGTCCAAGGCATAGGTCATTAACTAATTGGGAGCAGAGGTTGGCATTTGAGCTGGGCTTTAAAGGATAAGTGTGTTTCAATTGATTAGGGAGAAGGCATTCCAGGCATAGAGACTGGTACAAGTAAGACAGAGTCAAGAAGCATGGCATATGAATGAGAGATGACAAGGACAGTTTGATCGGAATATAAAACACATGGAAAGAAATTATATAGAAAGGAAAGGTGGCACCAGAGTGTGAAAGGCTTACAATGCCTAAAATAAGCCGACCACCAGCAGGGCAACTTGCTGGTGATAGATCTCACCCAGGTTATTTAGGAGACTAAGGATCTTGATTTTTACTTGGTAGGCAATTGTTTTAACTTGGAAGGTAGCTTTTTAAAGTATAATCTGGGTATGATATTGACCCCCATCCTCATTCTCTGGGCTGGCTCAATCTACCCCAACCTTTACTCATACTGGCAGGTCTGAGGTTCCTAGATAGAAAGGCCATGACCATAATGTTAACTCACAACTCTCTTTACTTTCGGGTCATAGTATGAATCTAGGGGTAACCTGGTTGCCATGATACCATTAACTCTTAAATATAACATTTACTAAATGAGAAGGCAAAAGCAGGAATAATCAAATATCATAATTATTTAAAGACAAAAGAAGGAATAATCATAAAATTTTGCAATAAAAAAAACTAGAGAAGAAATAATCACAATATTACAGTCTACCCATGAACCTGGGTCACATCTTCTCACTAATGCATGCTGTGGCTGGTGGGGTATGGAAGGGAACAAATACTTAAATAAATCTACTAGGTAGGCATGTAAGTAGAGAAACTCATATTTTTGAGTCAGCTCCCAATTCAGGACTTTTTTGTTCTTAATCCCTTCAGAAACTATTTGCACTACATAAAGTGGTTTTTCTGCAATCTGTTCCCCTTTCAGAACTTACCATTGCCCTCCAGGGCAAAATCACTCCTCTTCTGCCCTCAAGTCAATGAAACAGTTACAAACTCTTTTCACTCATAGCCACCTTCAACAGGGCACTGAGAAAAGTGTTACACTCTTTCAGTGACAAGTACTTTCCTTAAATCAGAGCACTTCCAAGCTCTTCAAATTTACAAATAGCTGAGGATTCTGCTCTGTCCTATTAGCTCCAATCCTCTTCTTATAGCACAGATCACAGCAAAACAGATGCAAAGCATATTTTTTTTTCTCCTCTGTTTCTCCCTCTCAAACCAGAGAAGACAGTAGAAGGCAACACAAGCTGATGAACTGATTGGTCACAATGCCCTGCAGCCCTCTACCAGTCTGCACTCACAGAACATTCATTTGATGGAACAGTTTTCTCTATCCAGGTCTTATAATAATCTGTGTTTCTCCATGTCATTTTATCTGAGGGATAATGTATATTTACAAGTGGATCTTATCAGTTTTCCATACAAAAGTGATCTTTTTCTGCTGCCTTTAGTAATCACATACAAAAGGAGCCATGCTTCACATAAGGCTTTGAGCAAAGTAGGGATGTGACTAGATCCATGTATAAGGAAGAACAATTTGGTAGTCATATGAAGGAGGAAGAGCATTGCATGTGTATTACAATTATATCATTTTCCATAGAAAAGCTGTTTTGTGTATACTGATGGAAATGTGAATTTTGTGGCTAGAAATGTTATTGTGGGATAGAAATGGTCAAAAATAGGAGAATGGGGATACAGACAGCTCAGGATCTGAGGGAAATGGTTTCCAAGATAGAGAGTGACTGAATATTAAGAATCTGGCTATTAAGCCATCCTTCACAATACTATGATTTTCAAAGGATACTGTTATCTTCTAGCTGTTTGCAATTGTGAAGGAAGGAAGTAATGATTCACCCTTTCTCCTTTACTTTCTGCACAGAACAGTAGGTCCTAGCGATATGAGACATGTTGACTGGATTGAGAAGCCAGCATTTAGTTGTTATTAGGGTAGAGCCCCTTGGTTCAAAATAGACTTGTCCCTTGAAATTAGAGACTTCTACCAATCTTCAAAACTGGCCTTCAGAGCTTAGAATGCAGAAGATATGGTACTGATTCCAACTGACAGTTACGGGAGCTTAGGAACTGGCACAGCCAGAAGGAACACAATGAGAACAACTTATTGGTCACTCTGCCTCCTGACGTGTGATGAGTAGGGCTCACAATTGTTCTCCTTGGGCTCCTGGCCCCATCTCCATAGATGTTGACTTAAGTAGGAAAGGCAGTAAGATGGGAATAAAGTGAACTGAATAAAGTAGCTAGAAATGGAAGGAGAAAAAGATCTAAAACCAAAGAGACCAGTCAAGTGACTATAAAACAATAAGGACCATTTTCCTGAGAAGATACTAAACTGTCTCTGACAGCAATTCATATGTCATGGGCTTATGATTTTGACCATGTAGGAATTTCCCTCATGTATGGAGACTGAAATTTATTTATAATTCATATTATTAGAGTTGCTTGAGGCTCCAAGAGATTAAATAATTTGCTTATGGTCACAGAGCTAGTGGTGAGATTCAAATCTGAAATCTTCCTGACTCTGAGTCCAGCAGCACTCTATCTACTATACCACAATGTCTCTCTTTTCCAAAATAGGCATACAAAAACATTATAGATGATGGCCATATCATTTAAATAAATTCATTGTCTTCCAAGCCTGCCACTTTGAAGAACGTTCAGCAGGATGTCTCAGTTCTAATATGTATGGTATAATAAACAATAAGTCATAACTTTATGCTATTCAAACATTAAAAATCCTTAAAATTGGATGATAAAATGAAAAAGCATTTTTTTAGGGATGGCTTATGGTTCAATCTCTTTAGCCAATCTGCAGGACTTTGGTGAGATGGAATAACTTGACTTGGAAGATTCAAGATCAAATTCAATGCTGTGTGCGTTTGAGGCTGACCACTTTTTAAGCCCAAATGTTGTCTCTATTATATTGTGAAGCAATGACATTGTAAGGGATTAAAAGATGAAAATTTCAGTACAAATAAGGGTTGTTTCATCCATTTGAAAGGCAGATGTGTCTTGCAAAACATCAAGGTTCAAGAAGAAGATATTGGCACTGATGACATGGAAGCTTGAACAAGAAGAAAGACTTGCTCTTTCAGAGGCAGAAGAATGGCCAACGGTTTGATCTTGAATGTTTGTGTTTGCTACAGGAAATTTTTCCATGAGGAAAAGAAGGGAGCAAAATAAGCACATGTTGATTGATCCATTTCTCCAAAAGTGATACTAAAAGTGGCCCCAAGTATTATAGAGATCATATAATTTCAGGCAGAAGGCTTTACTTTATAAATCTACCAGGTAGATTCTATCATATTTCCCAAAGGCACTGGTTCAAGCCTTTCCTTCTGTTCTCAAACGTACAACACTACACCCAACTTCTTCCTCTCAATAGGTGATCTTGCCTCCTACTTTAATGAAAAAATTAAGGCCACCCTCTGGGAACTGTCTGGATTCCTGGCTCTATGACTCAAAATCCTCTGCATTTTTCACCTGTTCTTATCTCCTTTGCTGCAGTCACAGGAAATGGACTATATTTTTCCTGGCCAATGTTAGCCTTTCTACTTGTGTCCCCGAATCCACCGCCTCCTTTTTTTCTGGAAAGGGGATCAATTCCTTTTTTCCCTTTCATCTTCAAAATCTAGCTACTGGCTCTCCCTGCCACTACCTACAAATATAATCAGGTCTCCTTTTCCTTAAACAAACAAACAAAAAAAACCACACTTTTCCCTTGGCCCTGCCATATCTAAAAGCTACTGAGTTATACCTCTTCACCTTTTCACAGTCAAAGTCTTCTTAAGAGTTGTACATAATCAATTCTTCTACCTCTTCACACCACCTCCTCACTCCTCAACTCATTTCAGTGTGACTTCCCACCCCATTACTCTACTGAAACTGCTCTCCAAGTTATTGATGACCTCTTAATTTAAAAAGGCAATGACCTTTTCTCAATCCTCTGTACCTTTTGATGCTGGTAACAACCCTTCCTCAAGTGTATAGTATGCATGATGAGAGGTAATATGAAATAAATCCATAGGTTGGAACCAAGTTGTGAAGGGCTTTAAATATCAGTCTAAGGAGATGGAATTTTATCCTAATTAATAAGGAGCCAGTGAAGGTTTTTGAGAAGAATGCCCTGGCCATACCTGTGCCTTAGGAATATTATTTGCAACCATCTGGAAGATGAGTTGGAAAGGTGAAAGACTAAATGCAGGGAGACTAATGAAGAGAGTAGTAGAATAATGCAGGTGATGAAGGCCTGACCTAGGGAGTCAACTGAGTCAGTGGAGAGAAGGGGACCAATGTAAGATATATTTAGGGGGTAGAGTTGACAGGAATTGGAAGCTGACTGAATATGAGAGTGTCAGAAAGGGAAAAATGAAAGATCTTCAGTATTATGGACCTGGGTACCTAGGAGAATGATGGTACTCTGAAATGAGATAGACAAATTTGGAGAAGGCATGGTTTTAGTGGGGAAAATAGTGAGTTTTTTGATATATTAAGTTTGAGGTTCTACAAAGACAGGCAGGTAGAGTTATCCATGAAGCTGCTGCAAAGCAGGACTTTAGTTCAGGACAGAAATTGGGGCTAGATACTTATGTTTGAAAGTCACATGCATAGCTATGGTTATTGAGCTTGTGGAAACCAATGACATCATCACAGGAAAGCATATAGAGAGAAAAAAGATCTTCCAGGATATAACCTTATAGAACGTCTACATTCAGTGGATGGGAGATGGATGATGATCTAGCAAAAATTGGAACGGGGTGAACAATTAAACAAATAGGAAGAAAGACTACTTTTTTTCTGTGTGACAGAGAGGACTGTCACAAAAGTTAAGGAAAGAAAGGCACGAGGAAGAGTTGTTACTAGAATCAAAAGGTACAGAGGATTGAGAAAAGGCTGTTGACTTTTTAAATTAAGAGATCATCAATAACTTGGAGAGCAGTTTCTGCAGAAGGGTGGGAAATCACACCGAAATGAGATGAGAAATGAAGGAGTGGAAGTATGGATTATATATAACTTTTTGTTGTTGTGGTTGTTGTTGCTGTGAGGCAGTTGGGGTTAAGTGACTTGCCCAGGGTCACACAGCTAGTAAGTGTCAAGTGTCCGGTCTGAGACCAGATTTGAACTGAGGTCCTCCTGACTCCAGGGCCAGTGCTCTCTCCACCACGCCACCTAGCTGCCCTTAATTATATACAACTCTTAAGAAGAGTTTATGAAAAGAAGAGAGGTAGCTCAGTAACTTGTGGATATAGTAGGGTCAAGTGAGGAATGTTTTTTTAAAGATAAGGAGACCTGAGCATGTTTATAGATAGCGAGGAAATTATGTCAAATTTAGCTCTCTACTGTACCCTATATTCTACATACTATCTCCCATATGCATGAATTTGCACAGCCTATGCCTAGACAGGAAACCTTCCCCAGTCCATTATGAATATTCTTTGGGCTGGGAACACTTGATTCAAGGATTAGCTTAGTTGCCAACACCTCCATAAAGTCTTCCTTCATTCTCTAATTCATTAGAGCTCTGTCTCCACTTCAGCATTTTCCTAGAGGACCTTAATTCATCCTTTGCCTTCTTCATCTTGTATTGTACTTGTCTATGCCTTTGTTGCATACCTCAATAGAATGGCAGCTCCTTGAGGGTAGGTAATCTTTAGTTTCAACTCCAATCCTTGTGTCTCACACACAGATCATAGGCACCTAGAATTGGAAAGGACATCAGAAGTCATCTAGTTCAACTCTCTCCTCTACAGAAAAGGAAATTGAGGCCCAGGGAGGTTAAATAACCTTCCCAAGGCCACTCAGCTATTAAGTATCAAAGATAGGATTTGAATATAAGATTTCTCACTCCAGAGCTAGTGTTCTTTCCATTGTATATTGATGCCTCAGCCCTCACTTAGTAATTATTAAATTGAATTGTTAGATCATCTAGCCCAACTCCCCTATTTTACACATGAGGAGATTGAGAGTTAGAGATGTTAAGTGACTCGTCCAAGGTCACAAAGCTCTTTCGGTCTCCTGATTCTTCATCCAGTGCTCTTTTCTTTATGCTCTGTCACCTCCTGTCGAAATCTCCAAAAAGTGCTTCTGAATTTCATGACACTAAGCCAATGTGTATATAGTCTTTTAAGGCTGGCAAAGGGCTTTATAGACATTGTTTCAAGTGACCCCACAACGACTCAATGGAGTATGCACTACAACTATGTATTATTACCCCTAATTTATCGATGAGTAAAATGAGTCTCAGAATAGCTGAGGGATTTGCTGATGAGTCAGAGGTGGGACTGGGTCTCTTCTGACTCCAAGTCCAGTACACTTTCCATCACACCACACCACACTGGGCTGCTCCCATATGAAGGAATGCCTTCACCTCCCAATGGCTGTCACAAAAACAAGGCAGAAAGAATCAAGACCTCTGGACTATAAATGCAATATTTTTTTTTTTGTAATTGATGACTTTATTCAACTGATTTGTGTATGCAATTATTCTCACTTTAATAAATATTCCTTTCTAAAAGATTGGCTGACTAAATCTGTTCTCAACTGAGAATCTTAGGGTAGACCCACATCAATGTGGGCTCAAACTGATGGCATTAGAGAAAGCTATCTCATTGCTCCTTAGAGGGACCCCTAGAACCTCTGAGGTTCTGGGGAGATAGAGCTAGCCTAGCTTTGGGAACCCTATTCATTTGTGAGAGTGGGAATTGAGATGAGAAAACTCAGAGCTCATATGGCTCACACATAAAACTTAGAAAACTTTATATTACACTTGTACCAAATCCTAGAATGCAAATATTTAAAAAGTGACTTCAGATATTGTTAAATGTGACATTAATCATCATTTTGATTTAAAAAAAAGTTTGGCAACGGTCCTGTCATCAGAAATTTAATTCCCCATTGCTTCTATGGGAAAATCAGATTTTGTTTTCATTATTTTGACTCAATAGTACCTTTCCAGGAAAAATGGAATTTTAGACCCACTGAGATAGGTGACTCAATGGATAGAGCACTGGGTCTGGTGTCAAGAAGACCTGATCAAATCCAGCCCCAGACACTCACTAGCTGTGTGACCCTAGGCAAGTCACTTAACCTGTTTGCCTTAAGAAGGAAATGGCAAACCAGTCCAGAATCTTAGCCAAGAAAACTCCAGTGGGTGGACAGTATGGTCCACAGTATCACAAAGAGTCAGACATGACTGAACAACAACAAAAATGTGTGTACTCATTGCTTAGTACCAATACTTTATTTAAATTTTGAAAAAGTTTGATACATAATTCAACCTCTAAAGTTTGGAGGGTACTTTAGGCCCCTGTAGTACCTCAGAGTTATAGAATGATAGACTCATTTATTCACAACTGGAATGGATTTTAGAGGTCATCTAGCCCAACCCTCTCATTTTATAGTTGAGTATGTTAAGGAGACTCAGATGAAATGATTTGCCCCATTGGTTGAGCCAGGATTCAAACTCAAGCGTGATGACTCCAAATCTAACATTATTTCAGTTGTCCTTCTCAGTGTCAACAGGCATCCTGCTGACACGATGGAGAAGGCTGGGTTAATTAAGAGTTCCTATTGGTAGAGTCCTGGATATACCAGACTTTGGTTGTTTTCCTTAAATTTACCCTCAGTGTTATTTCCTCTTGCCTCCTATACCAACCATAAACACCAAATTCCCACAATTCCATTCTATTTGGTAGAGTTTCTTCATCCTCTTATTTATTCTTCTCTTTGAGGGGACCTCTGGATTAAAAGGATGAGTTTTTGAGGCCTCCTATAACTAGGTATTGTCTATTAAAAAAATCAATACATTGATTTTTCTCCTCACTAACAAAGATAATTCACCACAAACACTGTGTTTATGAGAATTCATTCTGCTATACTTTAGCCTGGAGGAGTTATTTGTCGATTGAAGGGAAAAAATAATAAAGTTCTCATTGTTCATGTCTCTCCTCTCACCTTCAGCTATCCACAAATTCTGTCAATAAAAATCTGCTAGTTGTTATCTCTGAAATCTGCCTGTCCAAGTTTTCATAACTGCATCCTCAAAGAAGAAATATTATTTTCCACTTCCTCTTCACTAAACAAGTCTGGTGTATCTGTGAGGTAATCTAAAAAGAACCAGAGTTTATGAGATCCAAATGTTACTTGTTGCAGTCTACCTTTTCTCTGGATGCTGGGTATGTCCCCATATTCTACCTAACAGTCACACTTCCATACTCCAATTCTTACAGCAGCAGTTTATTTAGTGACCCCACTGAATTAGCCAATGTTTAGTGTCTCCCTGCTTATCACACCCAACAAGATGCACTGGAGTAAGAACTGACCCCCCATTGTATAACCTATGGACCTTTGGTTGCCTCAGGGAGCTACCCAGGCATCTTGTACATGACTAGGAGAAGTCTGTGGAGATCCCAGAAGGGGCAGGGGTGCCAAGGCTAAGGATAGCATCTCTGAAGGAGAGACTACCTCTCTGATCTCATCTTCTTTCTGACCTGGTTGTATCGTTCCCTTGTTATTGTCCCCTTTGCCCCACATTCCTATCTCTAGAATGTTTCATTCTAGGCCTTGAACCTCCCCTTGAGTAAAATAAAATGGGCAATAATAAAGGTCTATTGCTTTATGCATTACTGGTCAATCTATTGCCTTAGTGAAATCCCATAACTGCTATGGAGGACTGGGACGTTGTGCTTCAAAACAAACCTCCATTATGTGCACAATAGGATTCCTTTTTTGGCCCATGATCCCATGTTTTAAAGATGCTACTACATTTAAAGGTTAATTGCCTATCATTAAAACATCGTTTTCCAGAAGTGCCATTCATGTAAATACTAGTTGTAGCAAGTTGTTAGCTGCATCTCACATTATTATTATTTTTTAAATGAAAGCAGCATTTCTTCACCGTTTTGAGTTCTTTCATCAAAGCAAAGCTTATACAAAATGCAGGTTAGCACTTCTCCTTCCCTTTCAGGTGCTGTTAACTGCTCTTGATGCACTGAAAGCTTTTTTCCTTTCTATTTTCCTTTCTTGGTACTCAGACACCAAGCACGAGCTCTTCTACCTTCTCCTCTTCCACTTCAATCAAAATGATGGAAGTGCTTACGCTGAGTTATTCCAGCTCTTTGGTGTGGGTGATCGTTAATGTCTCCCTTTTATCCAGAACTTCACCATAGGAACCTTTATTACTCTGAGTCCTCCCCTTTACCCTTTCCAGCAGTCCCCACACAAGCCCCTTCCTTACACACACCAACAAAAATTCCTCTCCTTAAACTGGATGGAAAGTTGATAGCATAGCATTGTGTATTAATCAAATTGGATTTAGTATTTACTATTGGCGTCTATGACAGAGATCCACAACAAATTTTAATTGTCTTGGTCAGATGTTACAACAGGTACAACAAAGTGGCTTGGTTGGTCTAATGAGCTAGGGAGTATGCTGACATTTCTATAGTCAGTTAGTTCTTATGGAACTAGGTAAGGCTGGTCTTTGGAACCTAATACCTGCTATTGTTTGACCTGTGGACCTACAGCTATCACTTTATCTAATTAGTGAACAAGGTCACATCTCTGGTAGTATGAATAAATGAGGAGGAAAAAAAAATCAAGACAAAACCTTTTTGGTTTGAATAATGAGAATTCATATGATCTGGGGACCACTTTCCATTTTGGATACCTTAATGAATACAGATTTCCTTAGGAAATAAGTTGATTTTTTACGGTGCAACTCATTCCAATTATAAACATAGCTATTGTTTAAATGACATAGTTTGCATAGATTCAGAGTTTAATGGTGGATGGAGGAAGGAAGGAAGGAGGGAAGAGAGGAAAGAAGAAGGGAGGGAAGGAAAGAAGAATGGAAGGAAAGGAGGGAGGGAAGAAAAAGGAAGGAAAGAAGGAAAGGAGTGAGGGAGGGAAAGAAGGAAGGAAAGAAGAAAACATCAGTCCCCTTATATATCATATCATCTATACAAATCCACCAGAAGTTGGTTCTGGATCTGAGATCCTATTAGGATCCTGAAATACCTTTTCCATCCTATCTTTGGATTAGATACTCAAAACATTTATGTTCAACTACTTGGAACTACTACCAAAGGGAAATGAAATCAATAAATTTTGAGCTGTGGTCTTATGTGACAGGATAAAGATAGTAAAATCCTCCATCCCACTTCCTAAATAACATTTGCCACATTTCCATTGTCTGAAAACTTCCTAGGAGAAAGTACATACCCTCAAAAGAAATATTTTCAGTTTTATTGGATGTATACTACCTGTCGAGTAGATAATCACAACAGTCTCCCAATTGGATTTCCTACTCCTATTCTCTCCCCCTCTTCAATGCATACTCCACACAGTTGCCAAAATCATCTTCCTCAGGTAATCATCTGAAGCTGCTACTCCTCTGGCTCAAAAAGCTTTCTGGGCTCCCTAAAAAATATAAATTCCTCACCTTGGCATTGAAACCTTCTCAATCTGGCTCCAACCCACCTTTGTAGGAATATTTCACATTCCCCCTCCATTGACATCCTTTCCAGTCCCCTCAAACAGGTCTCCTTGCTGCTTCCCAGAAGCCAGCATCCCATCCCCCACTTTGGTGCTTTGGTGTAGGTGGTCCCCCAGGCCTGGAATGCTCTCCATCCTCTGCTCTACCTCTTAGAATCCTGAGCTCCCTGCATGGTCAACTAACTTTGGCCTTTATATCATCTGTGCCTAGCACAGTGCCTCCTTTAAAGTGAGTCCTTTAGCAAATAGTTTTTAATTGAATCAAATATGTTACCTCCTTTGGGAAGACCTTCCTGAACTCTACTCAACAGTCAGCTCTCCTTCCTCAAATAACTCTGTATGTGTGTGTGTGTGTATTTGTGTCCCAATAGTCTTAGCAAAGTTTTAAGTTTAAACAGCTTACATATAATATATATAATACATACCATATATGTATTTATGTATGTATATGCATATACGCATATATCTGTCACACATACAGTTGTTGTATGTTGTATGTTGCATGTTGTAGCCCTCCCCAAGTAGAATATAAACTCCTTGAGGGCAGAGATTGTCCATTATTTTGCCATTGTATCTCTAGAGGTATCTCTAGCATGTGTTTGATAAATATTTGTGGGATTGGATATTATTGTTTGGCAAATTGTGAGAAGATGCAAGATAATGGTCTAAATGCCCAAACTTGATTGTGGCTTGCCCATTTTGCGCTTTTAGGACCTTCTCTTGACACTCCTCACACGCCATGGACCAGGTCACCTTCTCTCAACAAGAGAACTCAGAAAGGGAACTACATCCCAAGATGGGCCACGTTCCCAGAAAGAGCTCTCCAGAGTAATAATGAAATTTCTAAAGCACATGAAGTTTCTTTTTTAGGTCTTACTATAACATCACAGGTGATTAAGCATTACTTTTACTATTTAAAAAAATCATGCTTTTTATCCATCCCTCACAGACAGCAATACACAGGTGACTTGACCTTAAACTTAGGTAATTATTATAATTAAAGAGCTAATACTACTTTCACAAGCATGTGCAGATCCTTTCTTTCTGCCTATTGTCTAGAAACCATTATGCCTTGTGCAGTTCCTTTTCTGTTCCTTGTTTCTTTGGCCTTCTTCCAAGATTCACTCTGTTATTATTTAAACTCTCTCTCAGTATGTTGGTATTTTTTTTTTTTGTGCTCTGCCTCCTATGACTTATGGATTATTCCCTTCTTGGGGAGATATTTTCCAGACCCATTCATAACTATTATTCATTCCACATGCTGCAAATATAATACCCACCTAATCAATCACCACTTCTACATTTGAAAATAAAACCATCCTTTCTTTATTATATTAGGCAAATTAGTCAAATGAATGTTTTCTAAAACTTGCTGCCTTTTTAGGTCCCTTGGCTCTCAGCCTGCCTTTTTCAACACCCCCCCTCCTTTTTTTTCCCTTCTCCTGTTTGCAAACAGTACCAATTTCCTTCTCCTAGTGTTCAGAGTGAATTTTGATCCTCCTGCCTTTGTCATTTGCTTTGATGATCATCTATCCTTCCTTGGGAGTAACCCCTTCCCATTAAAGCTGGGTGGATAGCAGAGAACTGTCAAAGATAGAAAAGCTTTGACTCCCTCTTGTTGGTGATTGAGTAGTGAAGGCCCTTGAAATTAAACAGAGGAAATTCGCCCCTCTCCGACAGGTTTTACTTTCAGAAAACACAGCAACCGTATAATCAATATTAATCACTGTGAATTGCAAAATACCATTGTTGGTGGTTTGCTCCACCACCAGGGTACTAAAAATGAGGGAAGCACATTGTTAACTCAATTCTTCCCTTCCCCACTCTGCCCTGGTCCACATTTTACATAATGTCTCTGTTTTGTATTCTATTCTAAAGGAATTTGTTGCTTTAACCAACCCATCTTGCCTTGTGTCATCTCACTGTTTTCATTGATTAAGCCTATTTAAGAGCCAGCATAGGGAGAAGCATCTATTACTAAAAGTAGTCTCATGTCTAAAACCTGTTATGGGGAACTCTAACTCCAGTCCTGACAAAGTACATAGATCTTTGGGATGTGTGTGTGTGTGTGTGTGTGTGTGTGCGCGCGTGCGTGTGTGCTTGCGCGTGTGTGTGTATGTGTGTTTATAAGCAATTAAATAGTGGTCTCACCATCAGCATAGATTATTTTAATAGACATACAGTACTACTTTAAACTAAGTCTTCACCATCTGTTCATCTTAATTATAAATGCAAAAAGAACATATTTTACATTAGCATCAGAAAATAGTGAGATATCAGGGATTGAAAAGCCCATATATGCTCTTTGTACAATACTGAATACATCTGTGCTGTTTTCCCCTTCTTTTCACAATGCAAATCATAGAAGGAAAGTGCTTCCTCTGTACAGACCATTTCTTGACGCTAAAGATGGTTCTCAGGTCACAGGTTCATTATAGTGGGATTTTAATAAATCCTTCAACTAAAAATAATATATTTTTTTCAAGTACATAGTAAGCTAGGGCTTCTGCTTATTGCTGGCACTATCTAGGCATCTTCATTTCTTTCTAATGAGAGAAAAAAAGACATTGAGAACAGTAGATCTGTTCTAATCTGCTCCAATGCATCATGAGATGGGGGAGAAAAATCTACAACAGGAAAAAATTTCTTCTTTATAAAGGGAATGTGAAAGACACACAGGGTGCAGGAAGAATGGCAGAACACTTAATGTCGAGTTGAAAAAGCTTCTGGAGAGGCATACACTGCCCTTTGTTGATCTGGACCTTCATGGTCGGGTGATCTTTCTCTTGGGAGAATAATACAATATGGGAGGCTGTGGTCTGCAGAGATGGTTGGAGCTTGTGCTCAGTTCTGTTTTCAAAGCTAGCAGATTCAAGTTTGATTTTTCATCTCATAGGGCACAACTGAGATAAGTCCATCTGATTTCCCAATAAGTAGGATTTTCAAAAGCATTCTAGAAATGTGAGCCTCAAACCCAGGATAAATACCCAGAAAGAGTTATTACAAGGAAGTTAATTTACAGGGTCTCATCTGGAAAAAAAAAAACCAACTCTTCCTTTTCACCAACTAAAAACTATTCAACCAAATGAAGAAGTTTCCACTGCATTTGCAACATGCAGAGGACATTACCTATTTCCTTGTACTTATTAGAAGGCTATTTTTGTAACATTGATGAACCACTATTTGATGGAAAAAGGTGGTTAGGTAGATATTTAGGATGACAGCATTTACAAGGTGATAATAAGGGACATGTATCAGGACCAGAAATATTTCTCATACTGGTACCATTTTTTTCTGTTGTAGAGATGATGCTCTTTACTTGGTATATATTGTTCTCATCTGAAGCAGACACTGTGGAGAGCTTAGAGCTTGGTAAGATATTGAAGATACCAAGGTCATCCACTGCATCCCAGGCCGTGGCCAGTTGTCTTGACATTTGTCTTGCCACTAGACTTTGATGACTCTGGAAGAGAGAGTGAGGCTGACAACTGAGCAACTCTGTCTCACTTAAATCCAATTTTCAAGCAAGTCAAGAAATCATCTCGTGATGTCATTGGTCCTCTTCAAAACAAAGGATAAGTAACAACAACACAGTCCTTATTCGTAGTAGTGCTTGAGTGAGTTAGGGAGTAAAGCCCAAAATCCTGATATGGAATCTGGTCTCCATGTAGTTCTGTGGAAAGCGAACTTGGAGTCAAGTCGTGGGATCTGAATTAAAATCCTCACTCTAACACTACCTGAGTGACCTTGGATAAATCACTTAACCTCACCAAGCATCAGTTTCTTTATCTGGAAAATGATGAGATGGGCAACTGATGACCTCTAATATTGCTCTGATCTTCCAATCTCTTGTGTAGTTCAGGCATTAGCTCGCATTATTGCCACAAAGAAAAACCATACAAGGTTATATCATTTAATAGACCCCTTATTGGACACTACTATCCCTTTCTTCAGCTCTGGAAGTGCCCTCCAGAGAGATGTCTGATTCCCCCTTATGGCAGTCCAAACTTGAAGTCCCTTTGGCTTGTGACAGCAACTACCATTTGCAGAGTTATATACTACCACTACCTCTAAAGTTTGGTCATCCCAATGACTTTGAGTCCTTTGTATAATTATTTGTTATGTATCTCAGCTACTAAACTATAGACTACTGTAAGACAAACCATACTTGATTTCCCATTGTTTCCCAGACACACAAATGTTTGATGGGATTTATAGCTGGATAACACCTTGGGGATCATCTAGTCCAAACGCCCTCATTTTATAAGTGAGAGAAGGGAAGCCCAGAGGAGTTATGTCTTCCTGATGATCATGCATGTAGCAATCATTTTGGATTTCTTTCATTTCTCCATCATCCCTGCCCCCAACACCCCAAACACACTCACACTCCACACCAAGTATCTCCTTTTCCCCTTCTCCCCACACTGTTTTTCAGTTTCATGTGTGTGTTGTCTTCCCCCATTAGATTGTAAGCTCCTTGAGGACAAGAATTGCCTTTCTTTTTTTTTTTTTTAATTTGCGTCCCTACCACCTGGTATATAGTAGATGCTTAATACATATTTATTAACTCTTGATTATTAATAGAATCAAGATTCAAACTCAGGGCCACAAACTCCAAATCTGGTGTTTTGTTCATGACACCATACTATTTTTCAATTTTGCACTTTCCTTCCTCTGCACTCTTGCCCATGCCATTTCCCACATACTCTCTCTGTACCCACTCCATGCTATGCTTATTGATATGTCTTAACAGTATTTTCCAAAATGCATAATTTACTGCCTCACAAACTTTTGTTGAATTTGAGTTTATGTAAAGTGGGGCAAACATGTCTCAAATCACTAAAGGAGTACTTGGGTTTTCTAACACAGTTGTTTCCTAGCATTTCCACAGTTTTGCTTCATCTTTGGAGGTTCTATCCATTCCATTAGAGCTTATCTTTTGTCCTACTAAAGGGGCTTCATTTTAACTCACCATAAGATTGTTGCTTTCCTTGTGTCCATACTTTTACCCCATCCAATCCACCTTGTATACCACTATCAGAATAATCTTCCTATTGCAAAATTCTAGTCCAGAAATCTTGCCTCATCTACCCCCACCTCTCAAATGAGAAGGGATTAGTCTCTCCTTAGAATTCTTGTAGTACTTCCTAATCATCTGTACCCATTAAGTGACACTTTTGCCATAGGTGCAGGGCTAAGAGTTCTCTGGACTTGGGAGTCAGGAAAACCTGAGTTCTAGTCTCATCTCTGGCACTTATTATCTATGTGACACTGGGCAAGTCACTTAACTTCTTTCAGCCTCAGTTTCCTCATCTGTTAAATGGAAATAATAATAGCACTCCCTTCAGAGGGTTATTGTGAAAATTAAACGAGATAACAAATGTACAAGCAAACCTTAAAACGCCACGTGCATTCTAGCTATTGTCACTGAGAGACAGCTAGATGGCGCCTGGCGTCAGGAAGACTCATCTTCCTGAGTTCAGATCCCGCCTCTGACACTCATTAGCTGTGGGACCCTGGGCAAGTCACTGAACCCTTTTTGCTTCAGTTTTCTCATCTGTAAAATGATCTGGAGAAGGAAATAGCAAACCACTCCAGTATCTTTGCCAAGAAAAATCTAAATGGGGTCACAGAGAGTCAGACATGACTGAAAATGACTGAACAACAAAATTATCACTGAGACCAGGGCCTAAAGGACTTACACTTCTAAACATTGAACAAATGTATCTTGTTGCTGTCTAGGGATAAAATGGAATTATGTCATAGCAGCAAACCTGGCTTTTGCCAGTGGCCTGCCTCCATCCTAGCACTTTACTAGTAGTTGGCAATCTTTTGGGACATCTATTCAGATCATTTTGGTTCATTTAATTCAATAAACTTTTTTTTTAAAGCTTGCTATAAGTTCTGTGCTTTGTATTTACACATCTGCCTCTGTGTACATTTCCCCTCCCCAATAAAATTTGAGTTCTCTGAGGTTAGAAATTGAGTTTTTGACTTTGTGTAGCCCTCAGCTCCTAGCACAGTGCTTATAGCAAGCTTTAAACAAAGTTTATTGAATTAAATGAAATTGAGTCATGTTTGCCTCATTTTACACAAACTCAATGTCAGCAAAAGTTTACTAAGTTCCTGTAATAATATGTAAGGCACTATGCAAGGTGCTATGCGAGTTGGAAAATACATCTAAGATACATTTGCAGAGAAGATGATGAACACAGAAGGTTTCACTTCACATCCAGGAAATTGACAAAAATGACAAAATATGGAAAACGTTAACATTGGAGGCATTGGTGGAGATATGAATAAGCCCAGCCATTTTAGAAAGGAATCTGGAATTGTGTAAAGAAAGTGACTAAAATGCCTATACTCTTTGACCCAAAGATTACAGAACTGGGCATATACATAAACACACACGCATGTAAACATGTGTATATGTGTATATATGTGTATACACATATATACACACATGCATCTATACACATATGTATATGTGTATGTATGTTTCCCCCAAGGAGGTCAATGATAAAAAATAGGCCTCATATTCACCAAAATTTTTTTAAAAGATTTTTTGTAGCAGCAAAGAACTATAAAACAAACAATAAACAAAAAAGGTAAGTGCCCATCTGATTGGGTAATGGCTAAACAAATTGTGATATGTGGATGGAATGAAATATTACTATGCTGTAAGAAATTACAAATATGATGAATACAAAGGAGTTTATGTAAAGATTTATGTAAACTGATGCAAAGCGAAGTAATGAGAGCTAGGAAAACAATACACACACCTGTAACATTGTAAATGGAAAGAAGAAGAATAACAACAAAACAATCTAAACTGAATGCCATGAAATTATAGTAACCAAGCTTGGCCCCCAAGAAGAGATATAAAAAGGTGCTTCCATCTGAACACTGCATGTAATGTCAGGCTTCTTTTTTGCTCTGCAGGTTAATTTTGATAAATTGCTTTTTCTCTCTCTTTTTTTAGCCTTTGTTATAAAAAATGATGTCCTGGGAGGGGGTGAGAAGGAGGAATATATTGGGAAACATAGGTGATACAAAAACAAAAGATACCAATAAAATTTTATTTTAATTTTTAAAAGGGGAAAAAACTGAATACTACCCCTGTTCTGTAGGCCTTTAGTCTCTATTTTGATGCTATATTATTTCTATATTCTGCCTTCTAGCTTTGGGGGGATATGTTGGTGTTCTCATACTCTTTTTTTAATTAATTTATTTTTAGTTTTCAACATTCACTTCTGTAAGCTTTTGAGTTTTAAATTTTCTCTCCCTCCCTTCCCACTTCACTCCCCAAGACAGCGTGCAATCTGATATAAGCTTTACATCTACATTCCTGTTAAACATGTTTTCACATTAGTCATGTTGTAAAGGAGAATTAGAACCAATAGGAGGAACTACAAGAAAGAAGAAACAAAATAAAACAGAAGAGAGAAAAAAAGAGCAAATAATTTGCTTCGATCTGCGTTCAAACTCCATAGTTCTATCTCTGGATGTGGATAGCATTTTCCATCATGAGACTTTTGGAGATGTCTTAGATCCTTGCGTTGCTGAAAAGAACTAAGTCTATCAAAGTTAGTCATCTCACAACATGGCTGTTACTGTGTACAACATTCTCCTGATTCTGCTCACTTCACTCAGCATAGGCCCATACAAGTCTTTCCAGGTTTTTCTGAAGTCCACTTGCTCATCATTTCTTATAGCACAAAAGTATTCTATGTCATTCATATACCACAACTTGTTCAGCCATTCCCCAATTGACGGGCATCCCCTCAATTTCCAATTCTTTACCACCACAGAAAGAACTGCTATAAATATTTTGGTACATGTGGGTCCTTTTCTCATTTTTATGATCTCTTTGTGATATAGACATAGAAGTGGTATTGCTGGGTCTAAGGGTATGCACATTTTCATAGCCCTTTGGGCATAGCTCCAAATTGCCTCCGAAATGGTTGGATCAGTTCACAACTCCACCAACAATGCATTAATGTTCCAATTTTCCCACATCTTCTCCAACATTTATCATTTTCCTGTTTTGTCATGTTAGTCAATCTGATAGGTGTGATATGGTACCTCAGAGTTGTTTTGATTTGCATTTTTCTAATCAATAGTGATTTAGAGCATTTCTTCATATGACTGTAAATAGTTTTAATTTCTTCATCTGAAAACTGCCTGTTCATATCTTTTGACCATTTATCAATTGGGCAATGACTTGTATTCTTATAAATTTGACTCAGTTCTCTCTATATTTTAGAAATGAGGCCCTTATCAGAGACACTGGTTGTAAAAATTCTTTCCCAGTTTTCTGCTTCACTCCTAATCTTTGTTGCATTGGCTTTGTTTGTGCAAAAAATTTTCAATTTAATTCAAGTTCAAAAACTTTTCAATAATAATTTTCAATGTAATCAAAATTATCCATTTTGCATGTCATAATATTCTCTCTTGTTTGGTCACAAATTCTTCTGTTCTCCATAAATCTGACAGGTAAACTATTCCTTGCCCTCGCAGTTTACTTATAGTATCAGCCTTTATATCTAAATCATGTACCCATTTTGACTTTATTTTGGTATGGGGTGTAAGATTTTGGTCTATGCCTAGTTTATGCCATACTCTTTTCTAGTTTTCCCAGCAGTTTTTGCCAAATAGTGAGTTCTTATCCCAAAAGCTGGGGCCTTTGGGTTTATCAAACATTAGATTACTATAGTCACTGACTACTGTGTCTTGTGTACCTAACCTACTCCATTGATCCACCACTCTATTTCTTAGCCAGTACCAAGTAGTTTTGATGATTGCTGCTTTATAACACAATTTAAGATATGGTATGGCGAGGTCACCTTCCCTAGCATTTCTTTTCATTAGTTCCCTTGATATTCTGGACCTTTTGTTCTTCTAGGGTATTCTTATATTCTTAAATTAGTTTTGTACTTTTTCATCATAGTACTGAGTAAAATCAGTAAAAGAAAAAGCATTTATCCTCAAATGGGGTGGGAAAAGAAACTCAGAGTTTAGATTTTGTCTTCTAAATTTATTGAGTCTATTGCCCCACAAACTCCCATTTTTATCAGGACCGTGACTCCTGCAAGGAGTGACCCAGGAATCATTGCTACTTTCAAAATATTTCTTTTCAATAATTGCCATCTGGAGCAAAGCCCCCTTGTCATGCTGGCCAGTTGTGCCGATTAAAAGGTGGAAGTGGGGGGAGGAGAAATAACTAGAAATATCACCATTGCTGGCCCAAGTCACTGCCCAGTGCTTCCCTGGACCCATCACTTCAACATGTTGACATTAGTCTACCTAAAGAGTATAACTAATGAGGAGTGATTCTAAAAGAATGACTGATGTTACAAAACAAGAAACTTTCCTGAGTTCCTACATCCAAAACTCTATTAATCCCTTTTGAAGTCACTTTTGGGAACCTATGCCCTTTCTCCCTTTCGGAATTGCCTCCAGTATCTGTAGCCCACTTACAGAATCATGGAACCACAGTATCTCAGAATGGGAAGGGACCTCAGACACCATCTTGCAATAATTGGAGCAAAGTCAGACATAACTGAAAGAAACAAAAAAAAATGCAAGGCACTGTGCTACAGATATTATTTCATTTGAACCTCACAACAACCCTGGGAGATAGGTGATATTATTACTCCTATTCTATAGCTGAGGAAACTGAGGCAGACAGGTATCAGTGATTTGCCCAGAGTCACAGAGGTAGCAAGTGATTGATTTGACCTCAGCTCTTCCTGACTCCAGGCTCAGCACTTTATCTACTATGCCATTTAGCTACCTTGGAAAAACCCTTATCTCCAGAGGTAGCCCATTCTACTTTTGGATAGCTTTAAGTGTTAAGAAAGTTTTTCCTTCACATCAATCCTAAATCTATCTATTTCTAGTTTCTACTCATTATATTCTGGTTCCCTGGGGTCATGCAAAATGAATCTAATCTCTGTTCAATGTGAGAGCTCTATAAAAGCTTGAAGATGGATATCACATCTCCCTCAGTCTTTTCTTCTCCAAGCTAAATGCTCCCAGTTCCTTTAGCTGTTCCTCAGATGGCCTAAACTCAAGGCTCTTCACCATCCTAACTGTCCTACTCTGGGCACTCCAAAGTGGTGCCTAGAGCTGAACATAATATTCCAGGTGTGGTGTTCATTTGAATATTTTCAATGGTGGCAAATCTTCATCAATTGAGAGAGGATTTCAATTTGGGAAACAGCCAACAAAATCATGCTGAGACAGTTCTGGTGAGTAAGGCAAATGATCAAGCTGGGTAATACCATTTGGGGTCAAAAATGAGTCATAGGCATAAAACAATAAAACTGATTTCCTCGGGTGGTATGCATATGAATTAATTCTAAAGAAAATGACAAGCGACCTCCCAAATGTTTTGAATAATAGAAGCATCATTGAAATAAGTGTATAATAGCTTGCCATAGTGACTCTTTTGAAGGGACCTATATTTCTTACTCATCGACTGTATAATTTTCAGAATATGTTTAAAAATAAAAGTCTGACTTTATTCACACTGTGTACTGCTTTCCAATTGGCAGAGAAAATTCTCATGCTATCTGGCCAGTCTAGACCATCCCTGTCAGTATAACTCTGAGAAATAAGAGTAAAGGAAATAAAGTCCAAAGACATTGAAACATTAAGAATATCCTGTGGGACGTGCTTAGAGGGAAGGAGAGCAGTTGAGATAGAATTGGAAACCAGCAGCAGACTGCTGCTGCTCCTTCTCACCCCTCTTAGGAAAGGACAATTTCCCTCATAATTGTTGTTGTTATTGAGTCATTTCAGTCGTGTCTAATTCTCTGTGACCCCATTTGGGATTTTCTTGGCAGAGATACTGGAGTGGTTTGCCATTTCCTTCTCCAGCTCATTTTGCAGGTGAGGAACTGAGGCAAACAGGGGTAAGTGACTTGCTCAGGGTCATATCGCTAGTAGCTGTCTGAGGTTGGAGTTGAACTTAGGAGGAGTTGTCCTCTTGACTCCAGGCCTGGCACTCTACCCGCTGTGCCACCTAGCTTTCCTCATAGACTACTAGGCCAATGTCCACAATGGTGGTCCAATCTTCCCACTTTGGCTGTTTTATGTAATTTGGCTGGTCCAGGTTACTGATACATACAATTCAGGGTAAATCTATATGGTCCTCTATTAAGCTCTCGGTTACTTGAAACATAAAATGCTTTTGTGGACTGGAAAAGGCTAGGGGCAGGAGAGGTAAGGAATGGAACCTTCTTAGCTGGTTTTTAACGCCTACAGATATTCTTTTCAACCGAGGCCTCAGCTCCAATTATTAAGGATGATCAGAACCCTGCACATCACCTGAAATTACAGACTTCCTGATTGATATCCGATCTCACAAACATTTTCTCCCACCCAATAAATGGCAACAACATTGTGCCAGGAGTGGATTGTCAACTCCAGTGCAAACCATTAACCACATTAGAGAAAATAGCTTTGGAGAGGTATCTCTCAACAATTTTTAACTTCAAAAGATGTCATGAGAAGTGCCACAAATTATTATTGCCAACAATTTGTCCAATTTGTACCTGGTGAAATGTGTGTGTCCCTACACTGCACCATTTTACATATCAATGTAAAATATTAAAAAGGAAAAACGTTTTGTAATAAATAGCATTTTTGCTGATTGAAGCTGATTATGTTAAGCAGCTAGCGCCGTGGATGTCACAGAGGAGACTTAATAGCTCCTATAACTAATCTCCACGGCTGACCTCTCCCCTCCGCTGATGAGGCCTATTCAAAAACCTGCTGCCCTTTGCTCATTTTAAGATCTTATATTTCTGAACTGTTTTGATCGTGAATATATTTGTCAAAGTTGTTGTGGGGTTTGGGCTTTTTTTTTGAGTTTTTTAAAAATAGAATTTATAAAGAAAAATTTCTGCTACAGTTATATGATGTACTATTTAAAAATGTAAAATGATACTTAAATGCCTGTGCTTACTCTTAGTGCTCATAGTTAATGTTAACATGTTTTTAATTAGAACTAGAAACTGTTCTTCTTATAGCTGAGAATCTATATAAAAGAATACTGTGTCAACGTATTTCTTCTCTAACTCTAAATGCAGGGCAGTGATATCCTGGTGAGGAAGAAAAGAGCCTTGGTCATTTCATCAGGCTCGATAGATGTGTGCTCACAAGCAAAACTGTGTTCTCAGTCATGAAATAATTTCATTTTCTTCTCCAGATATAACCTTAACAGAAACAGTCCTACAGAAAGTTAATTTACAAATGTGGAAAGTGTTTCATAAACATAAATGTTTGCGTGTGTGTGTGTGTGTGTGTGTGTGTGTGTGTGTGTGTGTGTGTGTGTGTTTGAGGCATTCTGACACAGTGGGTCAGCCTTCGAGTCAGGAACACTTAGTTGGGTTCAGATCTGCTCCTGATACATGCTAACTGTGTGACATGTAGTCACTAAGTATACTATTTCTTAAATCTCTAAGTTATAGATCACTTGCTGATGGCATTGGTGGAGGCTGTTTCCAGACTGGGAGCACCCCATGCTAATGAATTCATAGATATTCACCTGCCTCAAATATGTACATGGTGTGATAAACAAAGGAATCAGTTCAAGATTCCAGGGTTCAAGCTTCGCCTGACACATACTAGCTAAGTGACTATGGACAAGTTAATTAACCCCAGTAAAACTCTCTAAGATGGTAAGTAACAGATGAGTTGCTGTCCTGCATAGGTAGAGGGAATTGCCATACATGGAGTCCCCAGATTGATAAAAATCAAAGGTTTGTTCTATATGTGTATATATGAATAAGAATCCAGCTATTTCTTTCTCTGATGCAGTGTTACTTCCAAAACTCATACAACTAAATTTACATTTTGCCTTTATTCCAGTAATTGCTCTTAAACCCTGAAACTGTAGGAGTTGTGTAAATGTGGGAGAAACAGGTTAGAGGGGTAAAACTTCCAGTCTTGAGTGATCGGTAACACCCCATATCACACAAAGCTCTTGCCAGCTCCAAGGCAAAAAGACAAGTGTCCCCAGCCAAAATCAAAAGACGAAGAAAATCAGTTAACTCCAAAGCAGAGGGTCTGAGTGCACATTCCAATTTACGGTATTTAGGAAATAAAAGGGGTAAAGTGATTTGATGAGGGCCACCCAGGAGACCTGAAAAGAGCAGCTTTCTATCAGACAAACCTTGACTGAAGACTGTTGATAAATATTTCCCTTAGGATAGGAATCTGGTTGCCACTAGCAAAACAAAAAGTCCCTAGGGGGCAGTACATAATTAACAATTTGAAGATACAGTGGCAGGCATTGTCACAAAGGGAGCTGGGAAGCAAGCTCCAAATGTACAAATCCAGGCTGCCACCACAACAGCGGTGATGGATCCCTCTATAAATCAACCGCGGCTTTCCCCATAGAACGAACACTTTACCACTCTCCCGACCCGAATTCCCACAAATGCTTCCTGACCAAGGGAGTTATTTTCCTGGGGTTTTCTATTAATACCACCATACCTGTTTCCTTAGTTTGAGGGAAATGACTCACTTTACTCTGGGAAATCAACTAGATTGTTTTCCAATAATAAGTAGGCAGATAAAACTAGAGAAAATGCTTTGCATAGATTTGAGTATTTTGTTTTGTGAAAAAAAAAAATTAGACACATGACTTTTCCTTTCAACAGCCTTAGAATCAGAATGCAAACTCATGTGCTTATAACCACAGCCCAGGGAAAGTTATGAGGGCAGTGGGATAATTTTACATCTTTATTTTTCCTCTCTCTCTCTCTCACTCTCTCTCTCTCTGTCTCTCTCTCTGTCTCTCTATCTCTCTCTGCCTCTCTCTCTCTTTTTTTAAAAAAAATCATTCAAGATACACACTGATGTTTTCAAGTGTAATTTGTGCTAATCATACTGCTGATTTTTCTTTTTGCTTGTGCTGTGTCCACTTGGATGCACCATGATCTCTTAATCAGAGGACTAGACAACCAGAGTAAAGAGACCCTGAGTGTTGCTACTAAAAAGCAGGGTCCTTTCTGGGAAGTTACTTAGCCTCTCTGTGGGCCCGAGAATCTTCGTTTGAAAACAAGGAATAGAACCTTTGTCATCTGCCTATCTAATCAGAATTTTATGAAGGTTAATAAAATTTTGCCTGCGAAAGGATTGAGGCAACATAAAATTCCCAAGTATAATTATTCACCTCGAGGTCACAGCTTCAACATTGTCTGTTGTCACATACCGTAGGACCATAGATTTCAAGTTGGAAGGGCTCTCGGAGGCCATCTGGTCCAACCCCCTAATTCTACAGATAAGGAAACTGAGCCCCAGAGAAATTAAATGACTTGCCCAAAGTCACACAGATAGTAAATAACAGAGATAGAATTTGAATTCATATCCTCTGATTACAAAGCTGATATTTTTCCCACTGTGCCATGCTGACTCTCACTAGACTTCACAATCCACTTTAGAAACCTCAAAATGGAAGGAAGGAAACAAGCATTTATCAAGTACCTACACTGTGCTAAGTTAAGTACTTTACAAATAACTCATTTGATCCTCATAGCAACCCTGGGAGGTAGGTGCTCTTATTATCCCCATTTTTCATATGAGGAAACTGAGGAAGAGAGAGATCAATGACTTGCCCAGGGACATACAACTAGTAAGTGACTAAGACTAGTTTTGACCTCAGTTCTTCCTAACTTCAGGTGCAGCACACTATCCCCTATGATACCTCACTACTTCGGTGGGTGGGGAGGTCATACAAAGAGTAATAAGACAGCATCTGGGCCAGTTCCCTATTTTCTGGCTGGTGGTTATGTTAAATCATCCAAGGCAGTGAGTTGTTTATTCTCTCCTTGAAGGGTAACCAAAACTCCTCAGGCTCCCTCAGGCCCCCAGGGAGCTATCAAAGTCAAAAATTCTTCACTACATCCAAATAAATCTCAAAAAAAAAAACTAAACATAAAATCTCTTCTACTTTGCTTATTTCCTCTGTGCTCTCTGTTGACAAGGAGAGCAGAGTCTCATTCTTAAAGCTCATCCTTCCTCCTCCTCCCAGGTGAGTATTCTCAAGGGGCCTACTTTTCTTCCCTAGATAATCTTCCTTAGTGTTCTCATTAGCTCTGATAGGTTCAGCTTTCATCTAAGTGCATATGACTCCCAGATCTACGTATCCATCCCTTGTCTGCTTCTTGAAGTAAAGTCCTGAGTCATTAGGTGCCACCTGGAAATTGAGTCCCAAACAGAACTCATTATCCTCTCTCCCTAAACCTATCCCTCCTTTTCACTTCCCCATTTTAATCGGGGCATCCCTTGTGAGTCAGGTTCACAGCCCATGAGTCAACTTTATTCCTTACTCTCACTCACCTCATTATCTAATCAGTTGCCTAGTCTTCTGGATTCTACCTCTTCAACAGGTCTTGCTTTTGTTCTCTTCTTTCCATTCCCATGGTCACCCTCTTAGTTCAGGCCCTCTTCACCTTTCTCCAGGATTATTGAAAAGACCTCCTAATTGGTCTCTTTGCTCTCTAATCCATGTTCCAAGCAACTACTAATTTAATATTTATCAATCACAAGTGTGACCATGTCATTCTTCCACTTAAGAAGCTCCAGCGCCTCTCCTTTCTTCTCTAAGATAAAATGCAAACTCTTTGGCATTAAAAGTCCTTCATAGTCTGGCTGCAGCCCATAGTTCAGGCTGATTAAACATTACCCTCACCCATACTACATTTCAGTCAAACTAACCTCCTTGATGTTCCCCCCATATATTATTGAAAAAGACATTTAAAAGACATTTAAAGGAGGTGTGGAAAGGTGATTAAACCTCTTTACTCCTTTAGGAGGAATGTAGAATTCATCAGTATCTTGATAGGGTGGGGGGCCATTGGCTGGCTGAAGGATTAGTCACACCCCTGGTGGCCTTAAAAAGAACATGTTCTCTAAGGAAATCAGTAGAGAGCGTCATCTTTGGAAGTTAAGAAGAGGGATAGGTATGGAAAATGAACTCTGCTCTTGAGAGGAAATCATTCTGTATTTCCCCTTTACCTCTTTCAAGGGGAAGTGGGGTGATGAGAGAGAATGAGGGAAGGGATTTTTTTCCACCACCATTGGTAATAGTATCTGGCAGTAGAGCAATTCATGAGGTAGTTTTTACCACCCAACAGGTAGAAGACCCAGAGAGCTTAGCTGCAGTTAAGATACACTATGAAATAAAAAATTCTGGGAGCCCAATTCTGGGAGAGTGACCTGATCACTAGTGAGGCTATTCCCCAGGGGGAAAGTATGAGAACACCACAAGAAGAGAAAAGACATCAGGACCTTTCAGTGTCAAAGGTGTAAGTTGACTGAGACACATGAGTTTTCTACATCCACACATGTACAAGCGCACTTCTTCACTAGTCTACTCTTTGTATGTACTCACTCTTTCTCTTCAGGAAGGACCCATTTTTAGGGGACTATACCCCAGATTAATGGGAAGGAGAAATGTTTTATTGCTACTCTTCATGCTATGTCATTTAATTAATACCTCTGCTTTATGCAAATAGTGTCAGCTGGCTGATTCTTAAAAGTAAATACATGAGTGGGGGCTCCTGTGAGCTAAATCTTTAGGAATATGGTTACACAGAGTGACCTTGAACCTGAGGGACAAGGCATGTGAAGAAGCACTGGGGAGAAGAGAAGCCAAAGGGACCTGTCTGGGATATATTTGGGGTGCACTGTGCATTTTCAAGGACCTACCAAAGATAAAAATAGTACTTTTGTTTTTTCTTTTAGCCTGATTAGACCATTTCCCTATCACAGGTACTTTGATCTTTGGGGGACAGAGATAAATTGATCAACCATAGGGAGGATCCAATAGTTTCCTGATAGCAGGGAGGGGTTCCCCAAAAGGAAAGAGGCCAATGATCAGCCTCAAGAGGTTCCCCTTTGCAAGGAGGCTGCAACCCTAGGTTAGGAGGAAAATGGAGACCTACAAGAGAGCTAAGGAGTTGTTTTGACTATTCTTGTATACCTAATGAGCTTTCACGGAAAGTCTATGAAATCCAGGTCCAGGGGAAGAGGAGTTGTTTTACTCTCTAGCTTTTGCCTTGAAAGTGGATTTTGTTGATTTTTTAAGACTCTTTGTAATCTTACCTTTTTGTTATTTTTGTTTTTATTTAAGTTATTTTCTTGTTGGCTTTGGGGGATGGAGGAAGTGAGATTTTTTGTTTGTTTTTCATTTGTTTTTGCTTTTGGCCTTCAGTCTAGGCTTTCTGCACTAGTAGTAGCCAAATTTAGACACAACTGGTAAGCACCTGGTAGGTGTGAACCAAGAAGAACATTGTACATTTATGTGTCAGAAGTGAGTGTGAGCTTAAGGGCCAACTAGTAATGGGAGGAATTGACCCACATAAAGAATTGTTAATTTTGGAAATGTCCATGAATGGTGTCAAGGAAATATCTGAAGAGATGACACACTGCTATTTTGGGGGTTTTGGGGGGGGTGGTAGAAAGGGGGAGGGATGCAAGATATCAAGGAAGTATTCAGGGGAGAGGACAATGTAGCTACTGCATTAGATCAGGTATCTAACACTGGAGACTTCTCAGGTGTCCAGAGAGATTTCAAACATTGGGGGTGAAGACCAGTGTCTCTGAAAACACCCTAGTGCAATTTCCTGGGGCTACAAAATTTTAACTGGATTTGGGAGAAGAGAAGAACAGATAGGGTGTCAGGAGATTGGCCAAGAATAACCTCTAGTTAACCACATCTATTTTAACATTAAAGGATGTGGACTTTGTTCTGGCATTGATGATGTCTTCTAATACAAAGTACTGTACACAAAAGACCTCTTTGCTAACCTTGAATGAAACCTTTCTTATAACATTGGAGATATCTCCTTGATAAGGTGTGGCCCTGGGCATTAGGCATATTGACACATTAAGAAAGACCCATTGATTGACAGCAGGTTTTAGGGAATGCAACATTATCCTTGGTCAATGATGTGCTGGTAAATGTTTAAAAACTAGCTGCATAAAGGGGAAGAAACATATCTACAACATTTTTAAATTTAATCTTCATTATCAATAGTTTCTTAACTTTCAATAATCAACAAAGCAATAGATTAGGTCCTGATTTGTAGTTTTCTGATTTCTTAAGTGCAAATGTTTGCACTGAGGACTGGACAATCTGCTTACAGGTTCCCAACGGCTCCAACACACTCCTGTCCTTAGGCTAGTCCTTTAAAAAGTGACACTTAGGAGACAGAACCAGAGCTGAGACTCATGGAAAGGAGAAGTACTTCACCCAGACACTCAGCCTCAGTTTGATGGAAGCTCATACTGAGAGAAAGTTGGCATATTTGCAAGGACACTCTAGGGAACTATGAGGTCCCAGGAGGAGAGGAACCATGGCACTGCTGAAGGTGGTACAGCAGAAATGAGTTCTCTGGGAAAAGAGAATTCTCACCTTATCATGAAAATCACTTCAGGGTCAGAACGAAGATTTCATCTGTGGGTATCAGGGCCTGAAGTCAGAAAGGACCTCAGTTCAAATCCAGCCTCAGACACTCACTAGTTATGTGACCCTGGCAATTCGCTTAACCTTTGTTTGCCTTAATCCACTGGAGAAGGAAATGGCAAACCACCCCAGTATGTTTGCCAAGGAAATTCCATGGACATGATCATGATCCATGGTCATGGAGAGTCGGACACAACTGAATAACTGAGCAAGCAATGAGGCTTTTCACACTTGGATCAAGGAGACATCTGCAAGGTCAGAAGAAAGTTCTCATCGGTTAGTTTTGTTATACTGGCTAACAAGAAGTTAAAAATGACTGGCCTTTTCCAGAGCATATCTGCAGCCTTTGCTTCTTGGTATATATGGGCCAGTTAAAGCAACTGTTAATTGGCTGATAATTTCTACTAGTGGAGAGAGAAGGAGTGTATCTCAGGCAATGCTACACTCCTGTTACCTGAGGGGTGAGCAAAGACATGGAAGTAAGATCATAGGGCATCACGGTTCAGTTTGGGTGGAACCTAGAGAGGAGTAATACAAGATAATGCTGGAGATTTAAAATATTTTAAGATTGCAGAGGACCACCCTTTGCTAGGCAAAGGAGTTTTTAATATATGTATGTATGTATGTATGCGTGTGTGCATGCATGTATGTATGTACATATGTATATGTATGTATATGAGTATATATATTTAGTACTAGCCAGTTTGAGAACATCTATCCACATACATATACACACATGTAGAAGGTACATACACACATGAATATACACTATGTACAGCACATATATGATTTGTGTGTACATGCACATATAATATGTGTGTGCTTACATATATATGCATGTGGGTATATATACATATATGTGTCTATATGTGTCTATCTACATCAACACCTATATCTACATAGGCAGCTAAATGGGGTAGTGGATAGAGGGGTCAGGGAAGACCTGAGTTCAAATATAGCCTTAGATACTTATTAGCTGTGTGACCCCAAGGAAGTCACTTAACCGTGGCATACCTCAGTTTTCTCATCTGTAAAATGGAGATAATAATAGTACCTAACTTTCAGCATTATTGTGAGAATAAAATGAGATATTTGTAAAGAACTTTGCATCCCTTTAACCACTATTTAAATGATAGTTATTATTTATAAACACACACATATATATATACACATATGTGTACATACCTAATTTTTTCTTTTGAATCTTTCACTGCCTTATTTGGCTTTCAGTGTTTCTATCACAAAGTATGCCTTGCTCCACCTAGCTGTTCAGTTCCAATGTTTTCTGTAAAGACAGGATTGAAGAAGACATGACTACTGTCTACCCTTTCACTTTTTTTTTTCCCTTTAAAATAGCTTTCTCTTCCTGTGGTAACTAGGCAAGAGGGGAAGTGATTTTTCTTCTCCACTGCTTTTGCTTAGTATCTTTGAAGCATGCCTACAGCTGCCATTTAGACATTTGCCTCAAGGTGTGATATGATGGAGTTCTGGGGTCAACAACCTAAATTTGATCCCTGGCTCTAGCTGTATGACCCTAAGAAAGTCACTCATTCTCTGTGAGCTTCTGTTTCATCATCTGTACAAGAGGGGAAAAAATACTTGCACTGATACTTCACAAGGTGATTGTTGGGGAAAATGTTTTTTTCTAAACATTATCGTGCTGTATATATGTGAGTTTCCATTGTTTTTCTTATGGCCAGCCAAAGGACTCCTTCTGCCATTAGGAGCCCAAGAAAAGTGGCACTCCCCCGACAAAGGCATTTTTGTTGGGATGGGGGGTTGGGGTAGTTGTCTAGAAATCAGGCCCTTTTACAAGTCTTGAGTGTTCAGGAACCCAGAATTTAAACCTGTATCACTGATTTGAGGAATTTTTTTGGTTATTTTCTACCTCTCTTGCTAGCGCCATCCTTCTTTCAACTGCAGCCTTTCTAATTTGGGACCTCACACAATTGCGCTGTTTCTTTTTACTCATCATACACAATCTGGCCTCATTTCCATTTTTTCAGTCCCCTTCCCATCTGCCCTTCAGCTCTCTATGGAGTTCAGGGTTCAGTCAGCCTGTTCTCTATTTACTCCCCCTTTTCATCCTCATTCCCCATTGGTCTGGTCTCTTCCTGGGTCCAGAGAGTTATCTTGTTGAACAGTGGCCAGCTGTCTTGGATTCCTTTGCCTCTGAAACTTTTCTTTCAATATGTCCTTCCTATGAGGGCCTTAGGTAGGCCTGGTAAAAACTGGTTTTCCTAAAGTTCGTTTTTTTTCCCTTGCCAACTTCTTTCCTTTAAAACAAAGGGGTTGGATTAGGTGATCCTAAAGGTCTCTTCCAATTCTAAGTCCTTTGATCCTATGTAAGATACTTTACCAAGACCTTGGACATCATTCATCATTCTGGCATGACTTCTCTCTAGCCTTCAGTCTACTTTTAGATCTGTTTATCAAGGATTGCATTGAAATGTTCTTACATCCAATTTCATAAACAGGACTTTTCTTCCCACTGTAAAATAGTCCATAAACATAATTTAGAGCTCATTAGTGGCAAAAGCAATGAATTGGAAGTCAGAGGACCTGGGTTCAAACACAATCTCTGCCATTTACTGTCTGTAATTAACCTCACTCAACTCACTTGACTTCTCTGAGGCTCATTTTCCCCATTTGTAAAATGAGAATGTTGAACTACATAAATCTGGGTCTGGAGTCAAGACCTATGTTCAAATCTGGCTTCAGATTTTTATAAACTGTGTGACCCTGGATAAGTCACTAAACCTCTCTCTGCTTCAGTTTCCTCATCTGTAAAATGGGGATAATAATAGCAGTTACCTCCCAGTGTTGTTGTGAGGATCAAATGAGATAATATTTGTAAAGCGCTTAGCACAATTGCTAGTACATAGTAAGCACTTAATAATTGTTTGTTTCCTTCCAAGATCCCTTCCATCTCTAAATCTATGATCCTATGAAATTGTCTTTCTAGAAAAAAGCTCTCTATTACCACCTGATCTTGGCCAAAGTTATATTGGAGAGTTGATCAAAGAAGGATCTAGCTACCTTCTCTTTTGGGGACTGGAGGCTTATAAAAGATTCCTTCCTTCAAATTGTCATCCTTTTCATTTTCATATTTAGCTTTAACCTAGGCATTAGGTGTACCCACTGACCATCTTTTCTTTCTCAGGCCTCTATATGTGGATAGTCATCCTTGATGAGAAGTATTGTTTGGTCAGTCAGTCAGTAAATATTTAATATGAACCTGCTATGTGCTAAGCACTGAGGATACAAAGAAAAGCAAAGGGCAGTCCCTGCTCTAAGGAGTTCAAAATCTAATGAAGGAGATAACATGCAAACAACTATGTACAAACAAGTTATATATAGGATAAATTGTAGGTAATTCATTCAAGGGGAGGCTTGCTAGACCTGGAGTCAGAAAGACCTGGGTTCAAATTCCACCTATGATACTTATCAGTTGGGTGATCTTGGTCAAGTCATTTAACTTCTCTGAACCTCAGTTTCCTCATCTGTAAAATGGGAATGAAAATTACCTGTTGTACCTAACTCATAGGAATGTTGGGAAGACCAAATGTCAATTATTATAGGTCTAAAAGGGATAATGGCTTTCCCTTTTTTCTTGTCTTTGCTGAAGTATCTACTCTCTTTTGGTCTAATCTCAATTAAATGTGGGCCTGAAGTAAATACTACCATTTTCTCTCTCTTTTTTTTTTTATGTTTCATTTTAAAATCAATACTGCAGGGAAAAAAAGTGTGTTATTCTCTATTTTCCTTCTTGTTACCTTGTCACTTTATTTAGAAATTTCCAAGTCTAATCAAGGATTCATTGCTGGCAAAAGCATCCTTACTCAGCACAGGGTTCTGTAGATGTCTCTCCAGGCTGCCAACATACACCCCTTTCCCACTTGGCAAACTCTCCTGAGCTCTGAAAATAACTCCCTCACAGCTCAGTAAACACCATCCCTTCCATAATAGGAGAAAAATGGTAGTAGGGTTTGTTCCTCATCTGTCTGCTATCTCCTTTGTCTGTCATTCAGAAATAGCCAGAAGAAAATCCACACAACACCCCCCCCCAAAAAGCATCCAAAATGTACAAACGGGATCCAATCCCTAGGGTTCCCCACACCTCCCCCCAACTCTGACTTCACTTACTCTGGCCTCACCACTCAACTTCTGGCATTAAAGCTAGGAAAAAATTCAGGGGCACAGTTTAATGTTGCCATGAACATTGCTATCTATCACTGGTACTGTCCTACAGAGTCGAATGGGGTTAGATTATGAGCTTGTGGAGAACAGAGGATGTCTTTTTGTCTTTCTTTGTATCGCCAGTGCTCAGTACAGTGTCTAGCACACAGTTGGTGCTCAATAAATATTTGTTGATGGACTGATTGGGGGTGATGACCCTTGAACAATTTAAATTTGTGTCGGTATCAGTGGGAGCCACAGTTGCTACCCAATGAACACTGAACCAGGGAAATACTGGATTATGATCTTCCTAGCAGGAGGGATTAGATTTGTTCTACTTGACTTTCAAGAGCAGAAGTAGGGCAATTCGTTGCTACAACTGTAGTAGCTACAAAGAAGAGAATTTGGGCTTGATGTAAAGAAACACCTAACAATTAAGAGTTTTTCAAACACAGAATGGGATGCTCTGGGACGCAATGGGTTCTATCTCACTGGTGGTCTTCATGCAGAAGCTGGATCACCCATTTGAGATTCCTGTTCTGGTACAAGTTGGACTACATGGCCACCGAAGTCCCTTTCCCAACTCTTGTGCTTCTGTGTGGGTCGGAAGCATCCTCTTGGCCCCCTCTCCCATTTTTTTTTTCCTCTCTTCATCTTGCTCCTACCAAGAAGTCTGAGGAAGCCTGTGTTACTCCACCCATTGCCTGAGGGGAGCTCGGGTCTACTTCTTCCCCAATCTACATCTATACGGGTAAAATAAAGGCTGCCCTCCCAATAACAACGTTCGCTAGCACTCTCTTCTTTCCCATCCAAATCCAATCTGCGTTTTTGTGGAAGGAAACGAGGGAAGGATGGAAGGATTACAATTAGGTGAGGTCTGCTCCTCCAACCTCTCGGTGCTACTGTTTTAGTGACACTGGGGGGAGAACGCGACTCTAATTAATTTCAGAACAAAAGCTGCCAGTGCCGGCTCCTGAACCTCGCTTGCACACCACTGAGCACTCAATTAAAAGTGCTACCTTGCGCGGGCCTCACACGGAGGAGTCACTGCATGGAGTTACCCGCGAAAAAAGGGCAGGAGAATGACGAGACCTACAGCCGTGAGGATGCAAGTGAAAACGAGAGGCTTATGGATGAACCGGAATTATTCATTCCACGGGATAGCCTCCATTTGCTCAGCTCCTGGGAGTCCTGTGGACACTAATGGGGGTTTCACACATGGATCAAGTATAGGACAAAATGAAAAGGAAATGCAGCTGAGTCCTTCAAAGACCGCGGGCCATCAGACGGCTAAAAACCTTTTTCTGGTCTTTCAGCTCTTTGTATTTTAGTTCAAGTGACTTTGTATTCCCTTCAGGGTTGCTCCACGGGAAGTGGAAGGTGTGCCAGGGCCTGGCGTCTAGGCTGGGGCATTGCTGAATGCACCTCGGATCTCCCGGTACAGGTCGGATCTTGTGAAATGCCCGCTTTTTGTGTTTTGGGGTTAAGTTTAAAATCCAGGTGAGAAATAACTCAACCCTTGGATGATATGAGCTCTAGAGAGGAGACATTTTGTTCTTAGCTGTACACTTGAGTTGTTTGTGATGAATTTATCCCGATTGCCTGTATGCACTTTTCAAATTTTCTAGAATGGAAGAGGAAAACACAGCCCGAATTCAGAGTCCAAGAATAATCATACCAAGCACGTGCTCGGAGAATGATACAAAGAGACTGTGTATGAGAGGAAATGGGAGAGTATGAACCTCAAACATTGGAGACACTTTAGAAAGGAAACTTTCCCCGAAAAAGCCTTGGAGAAGGTACAACCATCTCTAACAGTAAAACAAAGTTGAGTAGGGTACACAACCAAAAAGATTCCAACTTTACATGAAAGTTCTAAGATAGAAAATGGTTCACAGGTAACAAGACCATGTATTGATATGGTAATGCAATTTAAAAGTTGTAATCATGTCACATTCTTACCCACAGGTCCTGGCTGGTAGATGATCCTCTTCCTAGCCACTGAGTGGGTTTCCCCAAAACCTCTGTCAAGGGACTTTTTCTCTAGATATAGTCTCTTGTTTGGTGATCTCATTATCTCTCATGAAGTCAACTATTATATCTAGGTAGATCATTCCCAGACCTATATATCCAGCCTTCAAATGGCTCCTGAACTACAGTCTCACATTTTTAGCTTGCCTACAACACATGGTTATCTTGATAGCCTTGCAAATTCAAAATGTCCAAAATGGAACCCATTTCCTTCCCTCTCATGCCCATCCCTTCCTTCATATTCACTATTTCTGATGAAGTTGAGCATTGTTCTTCCCAGTCACCCTGGTTCACTGCATTGTTCTTGGCTTGCCAAACCAGTTGCCAAGTCTCCTCAGTTCTGCCTCCACCACATCTCTCATATCCTTCCCCTTCTCTCTATTCACTCTGCTACCATGGTGGCCAGGACTCTAATCAGACCCTCAGCCCTTTTCATTGGGACAACTGCAATTGCCTCTTTATTGGTTTCCCTGCTTGTCTCCCCCATCTCCAGTGCCTCCTCCACTTAATTGTCAATTTAGCATTTCCAAGACACCCACAGATCTGTTCAGGCTACTTTGCTACTTAAAACCTTCAGTGGATCCCTATTGCTTTTAAGATTAAAAACTCAGTCTGACATTTAAAGCCCTCCATGATTTGGATTTCAGCCATCTTTTCAGATTTACTGTTCCCGTTCGTGCATGCTTTTTCTCACTAACTACTAAATTGACCTACTAGAGTTCTCCAATCTTGATACCCCAGATTTTGCACAGGCTATCCCCCTGGTCTGGGTTCACTCTCTCCAGCCTCAGCATCTTACAACCCTTACCTTCCTTCACAGTCTAAATTGCCACCTCCTCCAGTAGCTTTAATTGATGCCTCCAGTTGTTGGTGTTCTGTCCTGTCTCAAATTACATTGTATTCACATCTCTCTTAATGTGTTCTGTCCCACCTGGAGAGCATAAGCTCCTTGAGGGCAGGGATTGGGTTGGGGGGGAGGGAGGGGTTGTTTGTTTGTTTGTTTTTGTTTTTTTTTATCTTTCACACTTTGCCCATAGTGGATGCTTAATAAATGTTAATTGAATTCTTTCTGCACTGCCATCTCAGAGACTTCCAGCAAATGGAGAAAGGGAACCCTGTGGCATAGACTTTGCTTGTCATTAACTACAACTCTTATTGAAGGGTTTCAATTAATTCAGTTCATTCAGCAGCTAGGGAGAGCAAAAGACTTGCTTATATTCTCAAATGACTTCAATCCCAGTCAGGGTGAACATATGTGGGGAGAGCACAGAATAGTGGAAAGAATACAGGTCTGGGAGGCATGAAATTGATCATCTAATCTCAAACCAGCCACTAACTAGCCAAGTGACCTTGAACATTACACTCTCTAGACTTTAGTTTCCCCGTCTGTAACATGACCAGATGATTCTAAGGTCCCTTTCAGTTTTAAAGAGAATAGGCAATGTCTGACATGGTATAGTCTCAGCCCTCAGTACAAATTTAGCTCGATAACATGCCTTTTCTCTTTGTCCTTATTTCCACCATTATGGTTACTTGTTTGAATTAGACAACAAAGATGACATACCATTTCCTGGAGTACTAGTTAGTAATGGAGAAGGTAAAAATTCTGTTAAAAATTCATTTAATGCCAGGGAGGAAGGGTTGGGAATAAAGGACTTGCTTGTCTTCTTTCATTAAAACACTAGGATAAACTACCTTTTGAGAATTGGCAGTTAGTACTTTGGCAAGCACAGAGAGTAGGAACTTGGAGGGAGGAGACATGTCATAGGTATGTGTTGATGGAAGAACAGTGTACGTGAGTTGGGAAAGGTCAGGAACATGGAAGGCAATCTTAGACAGGGACTCCACAGTGTGGAGCATGGGCATTGGGAAAGTGCAGCAGAAGGTCATGAGAGCAAGAAAAACCAAGACTGGAGATAAGCATGATAGTGGGATGGGATGTGACTGGACCCTAGCGAACAGGATAGCACCTGTTGATGATAAAGTATGCACTTTCCCCTGCTGTACTCTATTATTTCCCTTCCTTAAAAACAGCAGCATGCAATGAAGCTTAAATTTTTTTTCATCCTTAATATAGAACTAGAAATTGGGACAGAAAGAAAGCTAAAGACTGCCAATAACATGATTCCTACTTAACCACCTGGTTGAAAGCTGGCTACAGTTTTAGCGTTCTGGTGCTCTGGGCAATGTCCAGATCATCTTCTCCTAGTCGTGTCCCTGATCCTCCCTCATGCTATACCCCTGGCAGAGAATCAGCTAAAACCTCTAAAGATATCTTCTAGCTTTGGCCACCGCTGGTTTGCTGCCTTTCCCTGATCCAGTAAGTACACACATCTAAAATCCTTTATGGTTAGCCTTGGTGTTTCTCCTTCCAGTTAGTCTTCTTTCTTGCTCTTATCCCAAAGATTTCTAAGACTAAGAACCATGGGTAATCATTCCCTCTGTCCTCTTTGTGGCTTTAGAGCTATGCCAGGGGGATTCATCTGGCAGCTCCTGGGCCTTCTCTTCTTGAGCCCCTCCAAGCCTGGGTGTAGGTTTGAACCCAAAAAGTTTATTTGCTGGAAGCTGTTCCTCATCTTTGTACACAAAGTCCCCTTCGACTGCTATCCTCACAGACACTGTCTGTTCCATTCATCCAAGTTATCTTGTCTCAAAGCTTCCTCTTCTACTTTAAAATCTTAGATGTGGTTCAAGACTTCCCTTTGTGAGCCATGCTCAGAGAAGTTAAATTAACCTGAGCATTGACTGAGACCTGGCTTGTCCTTCCTTATTGAATCCCAAACATTACTCTCCTCCACCCCTCAAAGCCTTGAAATTACCTAGACTGAGTGTTACCTGCCAGGTCAATGGAACAAATCCCTGTCACAGTAAAACATCTCAATGAAGCTTTCTTCAACTTTTTCAACTCACTGAGAAAGCTTCCTTGAGAATGGAACATGTCCCCCCTTGAAAAGTTTCAGCTAATTTCTGAGACCCTGGAACTGATTAGGGTTTATTCTTGTCCAGTCTGCCTTGGACCCTGGTCTCAGACAAACACTCACTTGAGTGTGCCCAGTAAAGACAGATAGCTTTTCATATTGCCAGAATGTCTTTCCTTGATTTTTTGTGGCCCTCTACCCCTAGGACAGTTGCTAAGCCAGATGACCAGTGTCCTTGTACCAGAACTACTGTTCCTAATAAGCCTTATTCTGGGAAACCAAAACTTCCAATTCACTTCTCCTCTCCTAATTTTGCAACTCCCTTGCCTTCCTAAGACTCACTTTTATGGCCTAAGACTCACTTATCCTAGGCCCACTGACAGTGCCAATCTACTCAACCAGAGAAGCTACACCTGAGGCATAAAATCTAGTGAACCTGGTACTGTGACCCCCTAACCTGGAATTTCCAACTGACCTGCGCTATGTTCTGTTCTCCTACCCTCATGGCCCCATATAGTATCCTCAGGTCTAATTCCATGTAGTCTTTCTGTCTTCTAGGTGCTTATTCACTCATATAAATAAGATGGTTAGATAACCAGGCAAAGGATGCCCTGCTAAGTGGTCCTTTAAGTTCTCATATAGGCTCTTTTTTGTTTTTAGATTTAATTTTTAACTTATTGACTAAAACAAGCATTTCCATAACATAGTATAATAAAAAAAGATGACTACATATGAAACTACAAATCTATTATTCACAACTTGCTATTCCTTTTAAATAAATAATAAAGTTATCAAGTAAATTTCTTTTTTTTTAATCTTCCATCAATACACATCACTTGATATTGCTCCTAGATGGTGGAATTCGTTTATATAAGCTACCAATGACCTTCATCTCTGTCAGATCCAACACAGAAGCAGCAACATCCTGCATATGACATGGGCATCTTCAAATGCCAATGAACTACCTAAAAATTCCTTGAAATTTTGGGTTTCTTGAAATATTCCATCGTGCATCAAATATTCAGTATACAATAGTCAGCAAATGACAAAATCTCACTTATTTCACTGAACAAGCTGAGTGATATATGGTCGTATAAACAAATCTACAGAGAAAACAAATGGTAATAAAGATGAAGTATAAATGGCTAATTTTCAGAAAATTCAGTTCTAATCATCTAAGGAATGTTAGGAATATTTTACAATTATTATGATGATATCATTTTAACATTAGAGTGAAATGGTGCTCACTTATTCTTCTGTAACATCAAAGAAATGTATTAGCAATTAACAATTATACTCTGATATTTCTGTGGTCTACCCCACTAACTGTAATGGCCATTAATATTTATGTGTTACCTACATGCTCCTGATGGGGCCAAATTTGGTCCCCAGATGCTCATTTCTCTACTCCTATGGACTTCAATGTGAGTTACAAGTGGGTATCCGAAGGCACATTTCCAACCATGGTAGTTTATCATTCCTATGTTTTACATTCTGAAGCTTTGAGACCATGGAAAATCAGCTCTCATTCAGAGAATTGTCCTAACTAAGTTAGAAGCTATAAATCTGCTCAAATAGTGCCAAATATACACAAATAATTGTTAGGGACCCTCTCCCCACAGTGATAAAAATACCATTCTATCCTTCATAAAATCCTCAAGTATGTCACCTAAAACTTGTCCAAAGTAATGACTTAAAAGCTTCATCCAAATCGTGAGCCTTTAGAAGCATGTACTAGAGTATTTGGGCAATGATATGGAACATTCAGGTTATTTATTATGAATAACTGCCCAATACTAAAGGATAGGAACCTCCCTCAATTCTCACAGTGGCTGGAGATGGTTCCTGCAATTCTACTGGGATTTCCATGAAAAATAATAAAAAGAAATTTACATGATAACTTTATTATGCATTTAAACAGAATAGCAAGTTGTACATAATAGATTTGCAGTTTGATGTATAATCATCTTTTTTATTTACTATGGAAATGACTGTTTTATTCCATAAATTAAAAATAAAAGACATTTTAAAAAGAAATTTTAGAAAGAAAAATAATATTTGTAACAGCTCCCACCCTCAAAGTCACAGTGCAATTGGTGCACATGCTATTACTACCAACTTCTATTTTCATTGGCTTATGTGTACCCATCCCACTGGAAAATCCCATTTCTTCTTACATCCTGTATGTGATTCGCAAATAACCCCAGCCTCAAGTTCATAGCTAATCAAATAATGTAATTAAATTCATGGAAGCATGGTAAAATCAAGGCTTGGCCCTTGCCTCAGCCATGCTCAAGCCACCCGCTCCATTTTCTCCCAATCCACAGCACAGAAGGTTGTGAATCCAATCACTCTCCACTTCCTCGGACATTTCTATGCCACGAAAATGTGGGGTTCTAGTGGCAGTAAACAGACAAATGTTTCTGTCTCTCAGTATAGAGGGAGGAGATTTCTCTGTTACCCATGGCATTGTTAGAAAAGCTGCAAAGGGGTAAGGGAGTAGTAGTAGGTAAGTACCAAATTGGGTATCATGTACTCCTCTACCTGGTTCAAACTGCTGTAGTAACATTAGCCACTGCACTTGTTAGGGTGCCTAACTGTATTAACTCTGCCTACTCTGATCAGTCTGATAGAAGTAATTTCTCACCTAGTTATACCCACTAGCTTGCCAGAGGAAGGGGATTACTGGCTATTCTTGCTCTCCAGAAAGAGAATCCCACACATTAATTCAGCCATGCTAGTCCATTTCTTCCCATTGCTGTCATTGTCTTTCAGTCTTTGCTCCTCAATGTCTGTAGATGAACTAAACCATGCTGACCTTGCATCAAGGTCAACTGGAAAGTGTCCTCATTAGATTGTAAGTTCCTTGAGGGCAGGAACTGTCTTTTGCTTTCTTTGTATCTACAGAACTTAGCATAGTGCCCAGCACATAGCAAGTGCTTAATAAATCCTTGTTGACTTGACTGGTATTTAAAGTCCCCATGGGAATACTTCATCACAACAGATAACATTCCCTCTACATGCCATGCTACTAGCGCCCATCTGTCTTCTCCCTGCTGCCAATTGAACTTGATCTAATGGAATAAGAGTATTTTCTTTTTCAGCGATAATTCGGGCCTCTGTAGTGCTTTTCTGTTCTTCCTCCCTCCTCTCCATCCCTTTATTCAATAGGAAATTTTGGAAATTTCCAATTTCTTGGACTGCCCACAATCATGAAGAAAATGAGCCTTTAGACATCTTGATATGAGTGAGACTTAACTAAGCCTGATTGTTGCAAAGTCATTTATAGATGCATGTGAAAGGCAGACAACAAATAGACACAAAATTGAACAGACTTGCTGGAATTCATATAGCATCACGAATATCACATTGTTGTTGATTTTAATTGTATCTATTATGCCTGTACTAACAGAGGGTTGTTCTCCTGATTGGCTCTGACATTCCTTAATAAAAGCTCTCCAAATTACTATAGGTAGGTAGAGGCAGAGTCCCTGATTCCAAACTGGTCTAAAAAATTATGTTAGGTTAGTGTTTAGACTAACCCCTTCTGCATCTCCCCAAAGGAAATAAAATGTTTTCACATTTAAAATGTGGCAATTGTCCTTGTCATTTAGCCTTACTATTTAAGACTGTCAGCTTGTATTCTTAAAGTTAAAAAAAAATAATTGCATACACACACTTTTCTTTACAGGTCACCTTTTAATGAGTTTACACTTGAATGATTATCCTTGTTAGGGCACATAGGAAAACTTACGTATACTGCATAGCATTGTCAAAGGGAACAAGATTCATTGCTGCATGAATTTCATTGTACTGCTCTAATGCATCTGTTAAAATTCTGGTCAGCTTTTCCCAATCAGATAACAGAAGGCAACAAGGTTCTCCAACCCCATGGGCAAAATGCCAGCAAATGAGTAGCTTATGGATTAAAAGAAAAGGATTATAAATGACCTAAAGGTAATTATATATGGATATAAACAAATTATAATTCAAATATGTTAACCCTTTTATCATTTAAAGGTTGGGTCATCTTTTCATTGGAATCCATATAAATCTCTTCCCTTGTATAAGAAGTGGTACCTGAGCTGTGTTATAAAGGAAGTGAGGGGTTCCAAGAGACAGAGATGAGGCTAAAGCATATTCAAAGCATGAGCAAATGCAGAGGTAAGAGATGGGATGTCATGCATAGGGCTGGCTACCATGCCTCTGTGACCAGAGAAGGTGTGAGAAGGACAGTATTATGAAATAATACTGGAAAGATAGATGGAAGCCAAATTGTAGAAGACTTTAAATTCCTGGTTAAGGATTTTGTATCTTGTCCTAGAGAGACTGGGAGACATTGGAGATTTTTTAATGGGTGTAGGGGAAGAGGATGACATGGTCAAATCAATGTTTTTTGAATATCAGTTTCATAGTTGTGTGAGAGTTGGAATTTAGATGGAAGATCCTAGAAGCAAGAAGACAAAGTCTAAGACTACTAGGATGTTCTCGGCAATAGCTAATAATGGACTAAAATAAGATAGAGACAATATGAGTGAAGAGATGAGGATGGATACAAGACATGGTATAAAGGTAGAATCAAAAAGGCTTGGCAACTGATTGGGTGTAGATGATGAGAGAGAGGGAAAAGTCAAGAATGACTCCAAAAGTATGAGACAAAAGGAAAGAGGATTCAGGAGGAAACCTGAGGTGATAAATATATTCAGTGGGTGGGAGGAGGATCAGAATCTAGCAAGGGAGACTGGAAAATAATAATCAGAAATATAGAACTAAGAGAAAGCATTGCTATGGAAGCCAAGGGAAGAGAAAACATTCAGGAGGAGTAGGTGTCAAATGCTGTAAAGAGATCAAGTAAAACTGAATAAGACTAAGAAAAGGCCATTGTTCATGTTTTAGGATTCTTAAATACTACTTTGATTTCATTCCCTTATTAAAAAAAAATAACTATCATTGGCTCTTACTAATGGAAATCTTAACTCCTTGTGTTGACTTTTAAAGTCTTCTGTTTATAGGAGTAGTAACAAAACTGGGCCTCCCATCTTGACCATCTGACTGCATGCCTTCCATCTTGTGCAGCATTTCTCTTCGATTTGATCTCCAGCCTTCTTTGGAGAAGGGAGTGGTCCCTTCCACTCGACAATGAACATTCTCATACATACCTGGTCATACTCTTCACCTTACAGTGATTCAGCACCCCTCTAGACCATCATCCAAAGCCTATTACCCATTCCCTAGGTTCATAATCTTAGACTCATTTTCAACTCTTCCTTCTCCCTCATCTCACATATTCAATCAGTTACCAAGTCTGGTTGACTTTACCTCCATTCTAGATATCATATCCATTCCTTTCTCTCCACTCACACAACTACCATGCTAGTTGAGGTCCTCATCACCTCTGGCCCAGATAATTTCAATAGCCTCTTAATTGGCTTTTCTGGGTTCAATTTCTGCCTTTTCCAACCTACCCTCCATACAAATGGCAACAGATATCCCCAAATACAGATTTCGCTACACTACTCAACAATCTCCAAAGGCCATTTCTTGTCTCTAAGCAAAAATACAATCTCCTCTTTTTGTCTTTTAAAGCTTTTCACAATTTGGCTAAAGCCTGCCTTTTGGGGATAAGCATTCACTATTCTCCTTCATATAGTACATCCTAGCCGAATGGGACTGCTTGCCATTTCCCTTATGTGACATTCCATTTCTGGTGTCCATCCATTTACACAGGCTCTTCTCCATGCCTGGAAGGCACCTCCTCCTCACCCCTGCCCTCACATGTCCCTAGCTTCCTTCGAGGTTCAGCTCAAGTGCCATCTTCTTCAGGAAACCTAAACAGATCCCCTCAGTTACTAGTGTTCTCCTTACCTAAAAATTACTTTGCATAGATACTGTATTTCATTTTCTACATTTATGTTTCAATGTACATGGTCCTCCCAATAGAATGGAAGCTCCTTGAGGTCAGGGATAATTTGGGTTTGGATTTTATATCCCCAGGGCCTCGCATATAGTAGGTGCCTATAAACCTAGACTTTTACGAAAGATACCACATTTGACTTGAATTGAACTGAATCCTTTGGAACTTTCCTCAAGGATTTTATTCTTTAATTTAATATCTTCCTTTCTTTTCTTGGACCCTTTCACTTTCCACACTTCTAAAATTGTAGAGTCTGGAATCAGACATAAAATCTGACCTGTGCACAATAAGGTCCTGAACCCTCTAATTCAGTCTGAAATCATTCTTCCAAATGTCCGTTTTCCTTTTTGAAATGGAGAGGAAAAGCCCAAATCTCAGAGTGTCTTTTCACAGTGTTATTAAGTACTTCATTAGACTGTTCAGCATTTCTTTCATTCATCAGTTTGTCTGAATATATGTTGGATGATTCATGGAGCCATGAGTGAACTTTGTCAACAGGACACTGAATACACTCTGGTGAGGCGAAAAAGCATCTCTGCCAGCATATTTTCATATTCCATTTGCACACTTGACCTTTTCTAAACATTTGACTGCCAAGTTCGATGTTAACAAAGATATTGCATTCAAGCTGATGAATCCTCAATTCATAAAAACTTGTATGTTTTGCTTTCTTTGGAGTGTATACTTATTTAATGGGACAATAATGACTAATCATTATGGCAGAAAAAATCATTTAATGAAGCAGTGTGATTTTCTCAGAAACACTCATCTCCCTCCTGTCTTCCCACTTTTTCCTATTGGGTAGCATACTTGAACTTGTTGGAAATGCCATTTTCTTGTTTGTTACCCTTACTAATGTGTATTCCTATTCTGTTCAGCTAAGCCACCACTCTATCACTCTAGACCTCATTATACCTACTAATGGGTCTACTTTTCCCTATTACTGAGAACCTCATTTTCATCCCCAGAGGTACCCATGTAAAGGGCCAGACTGCTCATCAATTAAGCTTTTCTACTTATTGGCCGTTAGCCGGGGGGGGGGGGGGGGGGGGGG
>NW_020954557.1:43008444-43046784 GCF_900497805.2 Vombatus ursinus | reverse complement strand
GGGGGGGGGGGGGGGGGGGGGGGGGGGGGGGGGGGGGGGGGACCTCAAACGACCAGTCACTTGCTTTTATCAACCACAGCGCTGCATGTGAGAGACAGCAGTTGGTACAATCACTAGGAAGCAATTGAGTAGTTTTTTATTTAACTGCCTCTGGAGCCAGTGGCCATGTTTAACTCTTCCATTTCCTTCTCTCTAGTCATATAACCATCATCATAATCCAGGACTATGTCATTGTGTCTCATCTGGACTATTTCCTCAGACTCTCAATTGATTTCTTTCTCTCTGTCCTCCACATAGCTGCCAAAGGGATATGCTTACCACGTTCCTCCCCAGCTTAATAAGCTCCTGAGGCTTCATTTTTTCCTCTAGATTCAAGTTCAGATTTTTCTGGTGTGAAAGCCCTTCCCTACCTAGCTCCAACCTATGTTTTCAGACTTAGGCATCATCCCCCCTCACACAACCATCCCAGCCAAAATGGCCTTTCTGCCGTTCTTCACACAAGACCATCTATCTCCTAACTCCACAGGCTGTCCCTCGTGCCTTTAATGCACTGTATTACATTTAATTTAAATATAATTTAATCCTCACCTCCACTCCTAGAATCCCTGGTTTCCTTCAAAGATCAACTCAAAAGCTACTTCCTACCTGAGGCCTTTCTTGATCCCCTACCTCCTAGTGTCTTCTCACCTCCCCACCCCAAAAAACCTATTTGTATTTATTTGCATATGTTTTGTAAATATATGTATCTATACAAATATACTTAGTATATGTATCTATACATATAAATGCTTAATATATGTATCTATATATGCAAATATACACATATATGCCTAGATGTACATATACATGTGCATACACATGCATGTATACACATATGAATGCATGCATAGATACATATATACGTGGATGTGTGTGTATATGTATGTGCTATCTTTCCTGATAGAATGCAATCTCTTTGAAGGCAGGAACTGTGTCATTTTCCTCTGAAATCCCAGCATCTAGCAGGAGCCTGGTATATAATACGTACTTGATAAATGCTTGTAATTGATTGATTGGTTGGTTGGTTCAAACCACTTTCTGTGCTTCAACATGGAGGACTTTATTCTCACCAGGACACCCCATACCTTTCCCCATAATATCCCTACGAGGAAGGCAATATCCATTGTCTAGGAAGAAGAAACTGAGGCTCAGAAAAATTAACTGACTTGCCTAAGGTCACACAGCTAGTAAGTATCAGAACCAGGAATGAAATGCAGATTTTCTGACTCCAAGTCCTATAACCTTTGGATGAACACCATTTAAAAAGCATTTACTATGTACAAAGTACAAAGCACAAAGCATTGGGAAAACGAACGGAAAAGTAGGACAGTCCCTGCTTTCAAAGAGCTCATGTTCTAATAGAGGGAAAGAAATAAATACTGTGTCCCTGCTGGCTACCAGAGGGTACTCAGTTGGCCAATGCCTAGACTGTTCTGCCCTCTACCAAGCTTGGAGCTTAAAGTGATGATATTGGGTGACTCCAGAATTAAGCTAGAGGATGAAAGAGAATATTACTCAAAATATCAAAATGTGTAGTGTATGGTATATACATAGCCGATGAGCCCTCACCCAATTTGACTGGGCTCTCTTCTCTCCAAACATGGCTTTCCCAACATATGCAGGGGATTCTCCTTTCTCTAAACAGGACTCATGGAAAGGAATAAGGGAAGTGTGCGTGTGTGTGTGTTTGTGTGTGTGTGTGTGTTTGTGTGTGTGTTTGTGTGTGTGTGTGTTTGTGTGTGTGTGTGTGTATGCTAGCACACACGCATATGTCCAACACTGCATCTTAGGATTGTAGATTAGAAATATTAAAGAGGGGGAAATGGTAATGGAAATCAGTCTTTCCCACAATTCACAAGCCCAATGGAACTGACAACAGCTGGCAGTCCTACGACTTGGGATCCTCCTTTCCGGTCTCCAGCAGTTTCCATCACCAGTTGCTTGAGTCTTGGGCTGCAGCAGCTGCCACTGTAGTCACAGTCCCAGACACTGCAGTTTACCTCATGGAAGTCCTGAGGTCTGAAATGCAAGATAGTAGTGATTGACACCCTATTACTTGGCCACATAGACCAGTATATCCAACCATAACAGCGGCTGCTAATTATCCCAACCACTTATAATCATGATTTCATAGTATGATTCTCAAGGTAAATAGAGAGAAAAAAGAGACAGTCACCCCTGTACATTACAGAATACAAGTAGTACCACTTCCTGTACCAGGATGCATTTGAGGTTATACAGGGGAAGGGAAAAGAATAAACATTTATACACTGCCTACTATGTGCCATGCACTGTGCTAAGTACTTTTCAAATATTATGTCATTTGATCCTCACAACCTAGAAGGTAGGTCCTATTATTAGCCCCATTTCACCACTGAAGAAACTGAGGCAAACAGAGATTAAAAGACTTGCTCAGGGTAGCGCAGTTAGCAAGTGTCTGAGACTGAATTTGAACTCAGGTCTACCTGACTCCAGGTCCAGTAGAGACAACTGGGAAACTTTCACTTTGTTGTGCCACACAAATTTTGTTTTGTCTATCTCCCTCTGTGGCAACTTCCTGGGCCCTTGGGATCCAACAGAGATGAAATGATGGTGTGAGAAATCCTTGGCCTGGTACCTTATTGTTAAAGATGTTCTCAGTGGGAAATAGCTGTAGTCACTGGCCATCCAAGAAATAGAACTCTTAGAGAGAATTAAATTTGTCATGGGGCAGCTCAGATGCCCATAATTCCTTGGGAGCCCCCAAAATTCCTCCATTCCAGGGGATACATTTCCTGTCCCCCCCCCCAGTTCTCAACTCTAGCACTGGCCACTAGATTAGCCTACTGTATCCCAAGTTCTATTATCCAGACTGGGTTACTGAACTTACAGTTCTGTGGCCTTCATGGACCTCTCCCAGAATGTTTTCCTACTGAGGTAGAATAGAATACAACTCCAATTCACTGGCTGGCCTGAGGACCTTGTACCACCTGGTGTATTTGAGATCGTAATGGGGAAAGAGTATAGTGACTTCACCTGCTTCTCCCCACCTTTCTCCATAACATTAAAAACTCAGCTGTAACCGTTTCATGTTCCTTCTCTGCCCTCCATTTTCACCACCATTTCCTATAAAACTCTCCTCTACAGTAGTCCAGCAGTAAGAACACTAAATTTAGAGTCAGCAAACCTGAGTTTTAGTCTGGGTTCTGCTACTCATTAGTTACATGACTTTGGGCAGGTCACTTCACTTTTCTGGGCCTTAGTTTCCTCATCTGTAAAATGAGCACAATTGGACTAGATGACCTCTAAGGTTCCTTCTGATTTTAAATCTATAAAGCTGTAATCCTAGAAGTCTTTCTCTCCCATTCCTTCCATATTCTGGTGCTCACTGAAACCAAGATGTCTCCTAAAGCCATCATATTTCTTGGTATCCTCTTCAACTGGTTTTTCTTTTTTTTTTCACTTCCCTGACTCACAGGGTCAGCAAGAGGAGTTGACATTCTCCTTCTTTAATACTGCCACTATCCCTCAGCAGCTTCCTCTCTTCCTTTAAGATCATCAGCACTAATCTACAAGTATTGAGTCTATTATGTACCAGGTATTGCGCTAGGCAGTGTGGATAAATCCAAAGCCTAGTGGTTTTCGTCCATGCACCTCCAGTCACTCAGTTCCCCATTATTTTTAGTACAAGGTTCAAAGTCTTTGATACCACAACTCCTCTTCCCTTTTAAACACTCTGGCCCCAGGTCTACAGCCTCAATTTTCTCTATTCTATCTCAACCAGTTAGTCATTCAATAAACATTCATTAAGTGCTTACTATGTGCCAAGCACTGTGCTAAGGGCTGGGGATACAAAGAAAGGCAAATGAAAGTCACTGCTCTCACATGCAAAAACAGTCCTAACTTGGACACCTCTTCTCCCTGGCTCACCACTAGATTTGCTCCAGGCACCTACGTCCTAGTTACAGAACTGCATTCACTAGAATTTAGAGGACCCAGGAAGAATGATAACCTTGAATGACTGCAAGAGGATGTTGGCTAGGAGATTGTTGAAGAATGTACAAAGGATTGGGGAACAGTTTTGGGCATACTGGAATGGCAGCTCAGAGTTGAACAGGTACAAGAAGGATGTTCAGGCTGGAGTAAGTGACAATGGGAAATGATCATTGTGGAGTCATTGGGAATAGAAGTTTTCCATTAGAGCAAAGTCCACATCTCCCTTACAACTAAGTTTTTCTATTACCAATATACACTGCCACCATCATTCTCTGAGGTCCTAAGGTTGACACTTAAATCCAGACCAAAAAAATGACCATACCAATTTCCTAGCTTGGGAGCCTGGTATGGAAACTGTTGCTTTAGGATGGATGCCTCTCTAATGCAAGCTAATTGTTAGCAAACCAGCTGTATTTCGTTTGGGCAGTAATTGCAGATTTTGAGCTGCCAAAGGTAGGTTAAAAGAGAAATGGATGCTGAGGTGCCACATCACACCTATCAGAATGGCCAACATGACAAAACAGGAAAATGATAAATGTTGGAGAAGATGTGGGAAAATTGGAACACTAATGCATTATTGGTGGAGTTGTGAAATGATCCAACCATTTTGGAGAGCAATTTGGAACTATGCCCAAAGGGCTATCAAAATGTGCATATCCTTCGACCCAGCAATAGCACTTCTAGGGCTATATCCCAAAGAGATCACACAAATGGGAAAAGGACCCACATGTACAAAAATATTCATAGCAGCTCTTTTTGTGGTGGCAAAGAATTGGAAATTGAGAGGATGCCCATCAATTGGGGAATGGCTAAGCAAGTTGTGGTATATGAATGTGATGGAATACTATTGTGTTATAAGAAATGATGAACAGGCTGACTTCACAAAAACCTGGAAAGACTTGTATGGTCTGATGTTGAGTGAAGTGAGCAGAACCAAGAGAACATTGTACACAATAACAGCCACACTGTGTGATGACTAATATTGATAAACTTAACCCTTCCCAGCAATACAAGGATCTAAGACATCTCCAGAGGCCTTGTGATGGAAAATGCTATCCACATCCAAAGAAAGAACTATGGAAATTGAATTGCTATTTTTTTCTCTTCTGTTGAGTTTTGTTTCCTCTTTCTGATGGTTCCTCCTATTGATTTTAATTTTTACTTACAACATCACTAATGTGAAAATATGTTTAATATGAATGTAAATGTATAGCCTATATAAGATTGTGCATTGTCTTGGGGAGGGTGGTGGGGAGGAAGGGGGAAAAAATTTTAAACTCAAAAGCATATGGAAGTGGTTATTTATAAATCAAAATAAATTAATAAAAAAAAGAATAATAAAAAAAGAGAAATGGATGCTGTCTCAACAAAAAAAAAAAAAAGAAAAGCACACACACCTCCAAGATGACTGATTGACCAAGGCCCTAGTTTCCAAGAAGAGATGTTTGGTTTAAACAGTGCTACAATCAAATTGTGTTGTTGTTAACCGCCTAGCTGGTGATCTGTTGGATTTTAATCATTGACAAGAAATGGTTTGTGTGGCCACCTGATTGATAACTAGGAGCCTTTCCTACTCATGCCTTCATCAGAGTAGATTAATGGACCATGGCACCAGTGTGATAAGGGTGAAGAGTTGGGGCTCAAAACTTTGACCAGCTTGGGAAACTGACCAATCAATCAATATACAAAAAAATAATGTTTTTGCAGACTACAGAGGGTGGCCACAGGCTGGAGATGAACAGAAAGAATGAGAGCCTTTTTGGTTCCTCCAAAAGAGCTCAGTGAATGTGAAGTTCTCAGAATTCACTTTTTTTCATCTAATGAATTCATCTACTTATATTCATTAATTTTTTTCATCAAAAGTGTTGTCAAGAAAATTTTTCATAGGGTCGTAGATATATTGACTGGAAAGGACCTTCAAGGCTATCTAGATTAGTGAGTTCTTTTTTTGGGGGGGGTGTTAGGCAATGGGGTTAAGTGACTTGCCCAGGGTCACACAACTAGTATGTGTTATATGTCTGAGGCCGGATCTGAACTCATTTCCTCCTGAATCCAGAGCCGGTGCTTTATCCACTGTGCCACCTAGCTGCCCCCTAGATTAGTGAGTTCTTAACAAGGTCACATTAAATTGTAAGATTCCATTTCTTTAGCAGAATCTAATAGCAAGAATAGGAATCATAGCCTTAAATTTTTTTCCTATTCTACCCCCTAACCCAACCCCCACCTCATTTTGCAACTTGAAGCAAATTAATGTAACGGATAAAGGTCTAGCATAAGCGTCAAGAAGTCCTGGGTTTGAGTCCTGTCTCTGACCTATACTGTAGGTCCATGGTTGTGACTTAACTGTTTATTTCCTCCAAGCAACTCTCCAAGAGTCTAAATAAACTAATAAGGTTCCAAACTGCATTGGTGAAAAAAACAAAAGTTTCTACAGAGAGAGTCCTCTATGCCGATAAAATCATGAGTCCAAATGAAAGCAAAGGAAAAACAAAAACAAAAACCAACCCTTGTAATTCACTGGAACAACAAACAAAAACCTCTCACTTTCCCTATCCTCTTTCTCTCTGAAATCCACTTTTGGCTGCTAAGAGCATAGTCCATATGCTCACCTGGACTCCAGAGGTGTGTGATGTTCAGGCAGGCTAATGATACATGTAGCATACCTTTAAGTGTTTTATGCAGCCTGATATCCCAAAGCACATGAAACCCTCAAATGATGCAACACAAATCCAAAGCATCACCATATCCACAGCCTGAGAATGGGAGGCCATTGAAGATTAGCTACAGCTGAAATAAAAATTTAAGTGGCATTACCTGGAATATATGTATCAAATCCCTTAAATTAAAAACATAATGGAATCTAATGACTGTGGGTAGGAAGCTTGCCGTCATTTTCTGATGCAGACAAATTGTAGCTTGTATAAGCCCACTGACAGATCTCATCACATTGTAACTGAAGCCTTGGTGTTGAAAATATATATTTATGATCTTGCTGTAAAGAGTGGCTCCAGGGATATGGACAGCAAACACAGAGAAATGTGTCTGAAGGAGAAAAATGTTAGTTGTTTTTTTTTTTTTAAACCAGAGGGAGAAGGGGCCAAGACAACCTAAACAGAAAATGGAGAAGATATAAATATTTCTATTCAATTTTTTCTTGTTCCCATTCCAATTTTGAATATATAAAAGGTTGAAATAAAGAAATGAAGGAGTTTTCATAGTTAATGGCATTGATTACTGTACCTCATAGTCAGAGAGCCTGCTCTCATTCTATGGAGATTGCAATTACTAAGAAGTTAGCATTAAAATTGCCAAGCGAACTGAGGCCCAGCAGTACTTTGCAGCATCTTCACACTCTGTCTCTCAAAACAAAAACAAAAACAAAAAAACGAACAGACAAAAAAACCTGCCTCTTAATTGGTGAAGATTTAATATGAACTCAGTGTTCTAGGTATGCTGTTTAGCCAATGCCAAGCCTCCTCCAGTCTTCAGGGGTAGAGGTTTGAGAGCATGAGGGGGGAAAGGAAAGAGGGGGACTACAACAGCAAACCTTTGTTTCCTTTGTGACATATTCATTCCCTTCAGAATGTTCTCTTATTTTTAAGTCCTCAAGAGCCACAAAAATTATGCTGAACAATAGCAGGGATTTGTGAAAGGCTTCCTTAAGTCACATTTGAAGGGGGAAAAAAAGCCCAGGCAATGCTTGAACCCTTTTGCATCCAGCACATCTGATCATCTTTGTGTGCCTCTGACCACCTGCACGAGGCCTGAAATAGGTGCTTTCAGAGAAGCAGAAAATCCTCAGCACTGATGTGATCATATCACTCTCCCAATTACTTGACATTTGGCCTAAGCTGGGGTGCCATGAGGATTTAGGCTACAAGAAAGTGGGACTTTGAGGCAATTATTCACTTGATTCAGGTTTTTTTTAAAAAAAAAAGCATACAGCTACTGAAGAAAACCATTTTATGGCCTCAATTAGGCAGATTATCTCCCCAGCCCAAGTTCACAAAATAATTACTTATACAGCCACTTGCCATTGTCTGTGCCTAGGCAAGCTTAGATGTTTCCACATTATAAACAAAAGGCTCTCCCCGACTCCCACTCACCTGCCCCCCCCACTACAAAAAAAAATTAGAGGGAAATATCCCTAAAGGAAAAACTTCTCAGATCTTTCAGTTATGAAGATTTTTCAGAGTGGAATATGGATAAATAAACATTTATTGGAAGAAACAGTTGAAGCCCAATGAAGGGCTGAAAAAAAAACCTCAATATTATGTAACAGGAATTGTTCTGAAATACAAGTTAAAATCCTACCTTCTGCTAATTATACAAAATGTTCCCTATGTAGTTCAGATCAAAACCACTTATTTTACTCTTCAAGCCAAGACTTTTATTTCCATTTTTCCTCTTTCCCCTTCATCTCTTTTTTTTTCAACCTATCATCACTGCAAAGCCAATACAGCTGTGGGAGAAGCATCTGGATGCCATTTTACCTCCCACGTCGTCAGCTAAATTGCCAGCTAAGTTTTGCTCTGTTATTTAATGGCAAGGGTGAGAACTAATTCTGTGCTTTGGTCCTAGGTTGAAAGGCTATGGCCTAGACTGGAGCCATATATTTCTCAGGTAACTGTCCTTTTGCAACCCACTTGCTAGGCAATCATTTAAAATCTCGAGGACTAGAGAGATGGGTTTTACTTCCTTGCCTTTGCGGGAGACTATGTCCAGCTGAATGAGGCAAAGATGGGTCTTACTGTACTAAGCCTGAGAATCCTGGGGGATGGCAGACAATCATACAGAAAAGATGTGGCATTTGTGCAGCTGTAGGAAATCATCGCCCCACCTCCAAAAAAAACTCTACCACTACTAAAATATTTAAAGAGCATCAGTGTGTTTCTTTAATGGTAGAGACTGAGAATTCGGGTCAGTCTAACCCATGGATGTGTTTGTGATAGGTTATTGAAGAGTGAAGTTGAGTGGATTGTGGGATAGGGAATGAATGGATAGGGAGTGGATAGGGAATGAATGTGAATGAATAAAGTCATTTGACCATAGATCCTCAGAGCTGATTCTATAGTCAAAGAGAGAAGGCATTTAAGTATGGCTCCTCAGAGCTGATCCCGTTTGTAGAGAGTTGAGGAGTGAGTTCTAAGGCAAGGCAGAAGTAGTTAACCCCTGCCTGTGTTTCTGGGCATAAAGGCTGTAGGGTTTTGTTTCTGTCCCAACATTCATTGGAGGATATTGATATTAGAAGGGCTGTCATGCTCAGAACCCTGACAGATGTGACTGGCATACTTCTGAGCCTCCACTAGTCTCTGTGTGTGTGAAAAGAGAGCAACTGGAGAGAAGCCAATAGAACTAGAAGCTGGATTTGGGTGTAATTAGCTGCACATCATGGAGGATTGGTGAATGGAGTGTGTGGGGGTGGGGAAGGTGGGGGGGATGAAAGGGAGGGGTAGTCTGTGTTAGGAAGGATGATCCTTTTCTTCTCAAGCTCCTTAAGCATTGACATCCCCCTTGCTAAGTCTTTTATCTTCACCTTCTCTTTTCTCTATATATTCTCTCCCTTGGTGATCCCTATTACTTCCAAAGTCCCAATTATTACCTCTAGGTGAATGACTGCCAAAAGTATGTGGACAGCTCCCACCCATCTCCAGAGCTTCAAGGATCAAAGATAACTCAATCCTTAGAGTTATGGCTTTGAAGTCAGAGGGCCTGGGTTTGAATCCTGCCTTTGTCACTTCCTACCTTAGACAGGTCACCTAACCTCTCTGAGCCTCTGGTTCCTTGGTCATTAAATGGGAGAACTGGACTAAAAGATCTCTGGAGTACCTTCCGGTTCTAAATCTGATTCTATTATTTCTGGGGCTTTTTTGTTTGTTTTTGGTTTCTTTGGGGGAGGGGTTTGGTGAAGCAATTGGGGTTAAGTGACTTGCCCAGGGTCACACAGCTAGTGTCAAGTGTCTGAGGCTGGATTTGAACTCAGGTCTTCCTGACCTCAAGGTCGGAGCTCTATCTTCTGCGCCACCTAGCTGCCCCAATTCTATTATTTCTGTCTGTTAGCCATAGTTACCTGCATGATGACAGCATATATAGAGAGAGCTCAAAGGCTTGCAAAAACACTTCCCTATCAGGTAGATAGGACAAGCATTATTTGCCCCCATTTTACAGATAAGGAAACAGGCTCTGTAATGATAAATGATTTTTCCACAGCCACATAACTAGTCAGAATCGCAGGTCTTCTCACTTCTGATATGGTATTCTTTCTGTAATTCCATGTTGCCTCTCAGACAATTTGTTCATACCTCAAACTTATTAGGTCTAAAACCATATTCCTCATCTTCCATCAAAGACCTATCCCTGTTCCTAAATCCTCCATTTACATTGATGATACCACCACATTCCAAGAATTGACAGCCAAACCCTGCATTTGTTGCGTTTTTTCTCTCATTTCCCATAGCTCACCAGTTGCTAGGTCCAATCAAGCCTCCCTTGGCATCATCCTTCACATCCATCCCCTCCTTTCCATTCTCACTGACCCTTCTCTACTTCAGGCCTTTTTGTTGCTTTTCGCTTGAACTACAAAATAAGAATGAACTACATTTGATTAGTACTTTGCTGTTTGCCAATAGCATGCATTATCTCATTTGATCTTCTGGTTGCTTAGCAAGGAGGCACCCCAGCCCGGAGTTATGACAAAGTCTTTTAACTCTGAATTCAGTGTTCTTTCCAATACGTTGTAATGATTCTCTAGCAGATCTGTACTACCTTCGCCACTGCTAAAATAATCTATTTTATGTTGAGGTCTGAGCATGTTCCTCCCATGCTCAAAACCCATCCATGGCTCCCTGTTATCTCTTGAATAAATTATAAACTACTTAGCTTGGTGTTCAAGGCCTTCCTCAATCTAGTCCATTCTGCTTCCTCTGTCGAGTGCTCTCACTAAACTGAACTGTCTTCTATCTTCTGATCTTATAATGCTATTTTCTACCTTCTCACATTTATGCAGTCCCTGCCAGAAATGTCCTCTTTCCCTAGCTTTACCTGTTGAAATCTTTCTTTTCCCTATGCACTTAATTTTATTTTAATACATCAGCATTATTTGTATACATGTCTTATCCCTTCTCTCCACTAGATTGCAAACTCCTTGAGGTCAGGAACTGTCCTTCCCCCTACACCATCTTCATATACCCGTTGCCTAATACAGTGCCTTACATTGTACACACTAGGTGCTTAATAAATGTTGCATTTCATTGACTTAAGTTGAATAAAACCCATTTGGACACTCAGGGTCTTTCATCAACACTATAACACTTTAGTAAAAAGGTAGAGTTAAAGGACCCACATGTACAAAAATATTCATAGCAGCTCTTTTTGTGGTGGCAAAGAATTGGAAATTGAGAAGATGCCCATCAACTGGAGAATGGCTGAGCAAGTTGTGGTATATGAATGTAATGGAATACTATTGTGTTATAAGAAATGATGAACAGGCTGACTTCACAAAAACCTGGAAAGACTTGTATGGTCTGATGCTGAGTGAAGTGAGCAGAACCAAGAGAACGTTGTACACAATAACAGCCATGTTGTGCAATGACTAATACTGAGAAACTTAACCCTTCCCAACAATATAGGGATCTAAGACATCTCCAGAGGCCTTGTGATGGAAAATGCTATCTACATCCAAAGAAAGAACTATGGAAATTGAATTGCTATTTTTTTTCTCTTCTGTTGAATTTTGTTTCCTCTTTCTGGTGGTTCCTCCTATTGATTTTAATTTTTACTTACAATATCAATAATGTGAAAATATGTTTAATAGGATTGTAAATGTATAGCCTATATCAGATTGTACCCTGTCTTAGGGAGGGTGGTGGAAGGAAGAGGGAGAAAAATTTTAAACTCAAAAGCATATGGAAGTGATTATTGATAAATCAAAATAAATTAATATAAAAAGGTAGAATTAATATCTATTTGGGGGTTTTGCAATGTTGGAGTCAAAAAAGACTATTGTGAGAGGTTTGTCATTGAGTTGTTTTTCAGCCATGTCCAGCTCTTCATAACCCCATTTGGGATTTTCTTGGCAAAAGATACTGGAGTGGTTTGCCATTTCCTTCTCCAGCTCATTTTTATAGATGAAGAAACTGAGGCAAACAGGGTTAAGTGAGTTGCCCGGGGTCACACAGCTAGTAAGTGTGTGAGGCCAGATTTGAACTCAAGAAGATGATTCTTCCTGACTCCAGACCTGGTGCTCTATCCACTGTGCTGCCTAGCTGCCCATAGGGGTACCATATTCCCCATGCTATAGGATGTAGTAGAATGAAATTCCTTGAGATCAGGGACTGTTTTCATTTTGTGTCCCCATGATACCTAGTACATAGCAGGAATAAATGCATGTTGTTGTTGAATGTGCTATGTGAGAAATACTACAAGGGCAACAGGAGTTCAGAGAAAGAGGAAGTCAATGAGAAATGGAAGCAAAATCTATATGGAGCACATAGAAGTCTAGCTGGGCCTGTACATATGGCATCTAAAAATTCTTTACTAGTTGTTTTGTGTTTGTATTTTGATGCATGTCTTATATCTGTATCTAAAGTGTAATATCTGTGAGGATGAGAGGGAAAAGTACGTCTTCTGTATCTTTTCTTTCTTGAGTGGCCCAGTGATCACACACAAGAGAACCTAATTAACATTTGTTAGATTGAATTGAATACAGAATTGCATGAAGGGGCCATAAAGTTTTTGGTGATGGGTATGAATCCAAAGGACTTCGAAGGATGGTAGAATTTCTGACCATTATCAGTTTGTCTCAGTTCTAAAACTTGCTGCTTTTATGAAATCACAAACATTTTAAAGCTGGAAGTGAATGAAGAGACTATTTAGGCCAATCCCCCTCTATTAAGATAGCATAGAATAGTACAGCATTGGACTTAGAGTCAGGAAGACCTGGGTTCAAATCCTACTTCAGACATTAACTGTGTTACCCTGGGAAAGTCACTTAAGCTCTCTGTGACTCCATTCCCTCATTTGTAAAATGAGGGAGATCAACTCAATGGCTTCTAAGGTCCCTTCCAGCTCTAAATTGACACCCACAGAGGTAAAGTAACTTACGTAGAGAACCATGACTAGAACAGACCAGTTGGGACTTCGACTCAAGTGAATACCTAGGAGGTGGGATTGCTTCAAGAAAAGTCCAGGAATGAAGGAGAGGAGATAGGCTTCCCTTTCTTTCCCTCCAGCCCAAGTATTTGAACAGTGGTAGGACCGATTGTCTCTCTCTGGGGTTACCTTTCTTCCCCATCTCCCCCACCAATCCCTAAAGGATCATGGTCCAGATTCTTTGGGTGGTGTTCCCCCTCTCCTCTATCTATCAGTCCCAGGATACTTCATTATAATTCTGCTTACATGTAGTTATTGGTAGGCCTGGGATTCAAATTTCGCTCTCCTCGCCGCTAGTCCAATGCCTTTCCCCACCTTACTGTGCTGTTTTGGTTCTATAAACATTATCTTAAGTAGGTTGGTTGAATTTAAACCTTTTCTTAGAACCAATCCCACATCTCACAGGTTTAGCTATGAAAGGCCCATTCAGCTACTCATTAAGAAAAGGTTTAGGTACTTCCACTCAAACACAGGCCCTGGTAGGAAACTGCCTTGAGAAAAGCAGCTGAGAGAGCCTGGGAACTCGGCTTAACCCTCGATACCCTAGATAAAGGGAAGTTTTGGCTTGGACGCCCTGAATCCCCTGGTGGAATTTCCATCTTGAACCCTTCAATTTGGGAGACCAACTCAGATCTTCTGCCTCCTCAACAATGTCAGAGGCACGGCACATGCTGACTTTCCTGTCTCGGGGTCACTAGGTCCCCACACCAGGGAGGAATAGGGGAAAAAATGAGCCTTTGGCTCACAAAGTCAGAGACTTTGAAAAATGAAAGTTGTGGACCGTGTAAATATGGAGTCCCAGGATGCCATTTTTCAAGCCACATTTCAGAACATAAGTGCACTTCCCTGTCCTACTCTGTACTAAAAAGTTAAGGGATTTCATGTTCCTTAATTAAAACCTGTCTCAGGAATCAGTGGGAGGCACTTGAACAGCCCCTGCCCAAAGACACAGATTTACAGAAAAAAACTTCCAACCGTGGGATTCATACAAGTGGCATACGGGCAATTGTGGATTTCTTTTAAAATCAGTTTCTGTCTGTCATACCTATGTAGTTACAAAATCAAAAGAGATAATAAAGTCCAATTGTATATTCCCAGTTTGATACCCCTATTGACAGATCTTCACACAGAAAATGCCATTTCGGGAAACTCTGATTCTGTGTCCCTCAGTAAAAAGAACTGAAAACCTCTCCTGTGTTGTAAATCCCTCCACAGCAATCCCTCTAAATCTGAATCTTTAAAGGGGCCCCATCAAGGTTCAAAGGTGTCAAATCGGGCCTCCTCTCCCCAGGTTCTGTTTGTGGTTTCAAAACATAGTTCTGATACTGGAGGAAAAAAAAGAAAACTACCCAAACAAGAGCTGCATCTAAGTTAAAATCCCAGCTCCCAAGCAGAGAATATAAGTTAACCCAAGCATGGCCAAACAACTGAATAGAGAGAGCACAGGGCCCACCGCTGGACCACCATACTGTACTGTGAGTCTTAGGGTCCATCTGGAGCTATCCCTTTGTTCACCCATGGAACCCTCTGGGAGGAGTCCTAGCCAGGGGTGAAAAGGGCATGTATTTTGGGAACCTCAACAAGACTGGAGTCTTTATTTGCTAGATAAATGAGAAATGATCTTCACTGAAACAACACAGCCAACTTGCAGGTGCCTCTAATTCTGAGGAAAAATTCTGCTTGGGAAAAAAAGGGGGTGTGTGTGTTTGACTGGATTGAAAAAACCAAGCAATGCTCTCGTAATGGTGCACGGGCCCATGCTTACTTACGCAAGAGCGCAGAACATCTGAATGTAAAAATTAAATGGAGGAATGAGAGGGAGAAAAAAAGCAGGTGCTCCTTTATAAAGGCTAAATTCCATATTTACCAAACTGATTTGCATGAGGCATGTTTTCAATGAAAATATTGCTAGTCATTTTGCTGCATTTGTGCAACAGAAACATAAGGATGGAACAGAAGAGAACTGCCTTACTCAAGCTGTCTTCTTACACTTTGCCTATAGTCAAGAGGCACAAATTCTCAGTTTGGTGGAGTTTTGGTTTGCTCCCACCTGTGCTATCTGTTTCATGGAGGGGTTGTGAGGAAAGAGCTTCAAGCTAGGAAAATAGACAGAGCTGGAAGGGACCTTAGACACCATCTGGTCAAATCCTTTATTTTCTAGATGGGGAACAGAGAGGAAGAGAAAGAGAGAGTGATTTGCCCACGGTTAGTAGGTAGCAAGCAGCAAAGTCAGAATTTGAACCCAGGTCTATAGAAATGTTGTTATTATTCGGGGGCGAGGTTCCTTGAGCCTATGGGGGTTTGTCTGCATCTAGAATGGAACCCAAGAGCAGTTGCAAAATTGGAGCAGACCTGCACCACCTACACCCAGTGAGGCTGAATCCTCACCTCTGAAAGCTCACTTTGAGTAGGTAGAAAGCATAGATATTTGACTGTCTAGTAGCTCCTGGTGGGTCATTCACTTTACCTCCCCAACGCTAGTCATGTCTATAGCAACTTGACTGTAGAAGGTTCAGTTGGCACATTATCTTTCTTTTTTCCTTTTTTTTTATTACATTAATATACTTTTATGGAATAAAACAAGCATTTCTATAGCATAGTAGAATTTTTTTAAAAAAGAAACTATAAATCTGCTATGCACAACTTGCCATTCCTTTCAAATATACAACAAAATTATCACGTAAATTTATTTTTCTTTTCTTTTTCTCCTTTTTTTTCTACACTCCCCTCACTCCACCCTAGAGATGGTTACCATTAGACACAAAGGTATGTAAAATTATTCTATACATACTTCTATTTATTAATTCTTTCTCTGGATGCAGATAGCAACTTTCTTCATATGTCCATTATAATTAATTTGGGTTATCTATAATAGTCAAAATAACTTATTTACTCAAAGTTGTTCTTAAAACAATATTGCTGTTACTATATACAATGTTCTCTTGGTTCTGCTCGTTTCACTCTTCCTTATTTCATGCAAAGTCTTTCCATGCTTTTCTAAGATCATTGAGTTCATCATTTCTTATAGCACAGTAGTATTCCATTTTCTTTCTAACTCTGGTATAAATTCTACTAGACGAGCCCCTGGCCATTTTCTCCCTTGAGAATGCTTGATCATGGGTGAAACAATCTGACTTGGTTCCCATAGTCCTTGAGAAGCTCAATCAATCAATAACATTTATTAATCACTTACTATGTGCCAGGCATTGCGCCAAGCTCAGCCCACAAGATAACAAAAAGGAACTGTGGGCAAGTCAGAATTCAGTCATGTGTTCAGAGCCAAGACATCTGCTGGGTTCAAATCCTGGTTCCAACACTTATTAGCTGTGTTGGCCAGTCACTTAATTTCTCTGAGACCAGATTTCCTTATCTTTTTCAAGGATCAGCCCATAAAGCAAAAATTACACCAGGTGATTTAGAGCCTCCTCTATGTAGTCTAACCTACTTATTTTGCAGATGAGGAAACTAAGGCAGAGAGAAGATAAGTCACACAAGTGGTCAATGACAACGCTGGGATTCAAACCCAGGTCCCTGGACTCCAAATCACCCATCCTTTTACAAGGCACCACACTGCCCTATAAATCCCACAGGCCTATAGATTTTTACTTTGAATAGCAAAAGTTTTGAAAACGGTGAATTTTTTTTTTTTTATGGAAGAGCATTAAATGGCCCTGTCCTTGCCATCCTTACCATTGGCTTGACAGAACTTTATATAACAGGACATATAACATAGCTTATAAAATTATATATATAAATATGTAACTTCAGTTATATAATGGCAAGCTTTAATCACTTCTGACTTGGGGCACTAAGACTTTTGGGGCACCCTTTACATAGCACTTTAAATGCATTATCTCATTTGAACCTCACGACTCCCTACCCCTCCTGGTGAGGTATGTACTACAGGTATTATTACCCTCATTTTACAAATAAGGAAACTGAAGTTTAGAGAGGTCAAATGACTAGCCCACATTCACATAGCTATTAAGTATATGAGGGGCAATTTGAACCCAGGTCTTCACCAATTTAGATCTATCACTCTATCTAATGTGTCTCTAGTACCTCATCCAAGAGAGTGTTCTGACACATAACGCTGTGTTTGCTAAGGTCAGAGGTTTGGTGGGTCCGACATTTCACTCATTTAGTACATCAATAAGCACTGGCGTTAAAAATGGGTAGAATTATAATGCACCAAAATAGATTCCCTAAATCAATTTCACGTATATCTATTTTGCAGAAGACCTCCTGTACCTTATATAAGTTATCTTCTGGGATTTCTAACCCATGACTCTAGTTCTAACTCAGTGTGACCTTATATAAGTCATTAAACCTCTGTGAGCCTCAATTTCCTTAACTGTAAAATGAAGAGGCTGCACTCATTGGTCTCTTATAGCTCAAACAACCTATAAATCTAGAATATTCTAGCTGCCCATGACCTGTGATACAAATGGGGTAAATTTTAATTCTTCCTTTTTATGATTCCTCAAAGGGAGCAAAGAAATAGAAACAAAGTAGGTGCCCAACAAATGGGGAATGGCTGAAAAAAATGGCATGTGAATGTAATGGAAATATTATAGTACCAAGAGAAACTTTCCTTTTTTTTCTTTTTCAATTAGTCATGTCCAACTCTTCATGACTCCATTTGTGATTTTCTTGGCAAACATATTAGTGTGGTTTCCTTCTCCAACTCATTTTACAGATGAGGAAACTAAGGCAAAAAGGGTTAAGTGACTTGCCCAGAGTCACACAGCTAATAAGTGTCCGGGGCCAGATTTGAAGTCAGGTCCTTCTGACTCAAGGGCTGGTACTCTATACCTTTCCTAGGGGTGAAGAAATTGAGGCCCAGAGAGATCTAAGTCACTTGCCCAAGGTCATAGAGATGTAAGTGGTAGAACTGAAGTTTAAACTTAAGTCCTCAAAGTCTAAATTCAACAATTTCTTCTACTGTACCACACTGCCTTGAAAAAAACTTCTTTAAAAAAAAGTGAAATAACACTCCCTACAAAAGTGGACCTACCCTAATGAGGTATCCAATGATCAAATTCTCTCAACCCCACCCTGGGGGGTCTTTGGTTCACGCCTCAGTGGCCAGAAAGACAGCCTGTTTCAAAGCCCAGCATCATGAGCTACAGGGCTGTCTGCTTTTCAAACCAGAGTGCCCTGGAGTTATGCACCAAACCTTATGTGAGTGATTGTGTCTGCCTACTGGTTGATCTCACTTAAAGACTCATTAGCCTTTGCAAAAAGGTTTTCACTATGGTAATTTTATTGAAATGCTGAACAGTACAAATTTGATCACTGCAAGGATCTGTTAGCAACTCATACAACCTTATCAACTGTGCTGGGGAATGAGAGTTTATTGCATAATAAAAATGTTACCCTTGGCTTGTATGGGGCAAGTATTGAAATTTTTATGAACTCCTCTTACCGAAAGTTATCAATAAATAACACACAATCCTTGACTGGGCTAATTCCAGATTGATGTGACTTATTTGATAAATCAACACGAAAAAGAAATTCCCAGCGTAATGGACTGATTGTTCAGGAAGATAATGACTCCCCATCACCTCCAGGATCAAATAGAAAAACCTCTATTTGGCATACAAAGTCCTTCACAGCCTGGCCCCTTCCTACTCTTCCAGTCTTCTTTACTCCATTCCAATACATTCTACTAACCAGCTACACTGGCCTTCTTGCCATTCTTGGGACGGGACACTTCATCTCCTTCTCTCTGCCTTTTCACCAGCTGTCCTCATGCTTGAAATGCCCTCCTTCCTCACCTCCACCTCCTAGCTTCCTTGGCTTCCAACAAGATTAAGCTCATATTATACCTTCTGCCACTCCCAATCTCTCTCTCTCTCTCTCTCTCTCTCTCTCTCTCCCTCCTCTTTCTCTTTCTTTTTCTCTTTCTCTCTCTCCTCTCCTCTCTCTCTTTCTCTTCCAATGCCTTTAGTGTCTTCTGTCTGAGATTACCTTCTATATACTATAGACAGATAAAGATAGATAGATATCTATAAATATAGATGGATATCTATATCTTGCATCTATGTAGTTTTTTTTTTAATATACTGTCTTCCCCAATAAAATGAGAGCTCCCTGAGGATGGAAATAATCTTTTTGCCTTTCTTTTTATCGTTACTACTTAACACAATGCACAGCACAAAGTAAACACTTAAATGCTTATTGACTGACTGATGACAGGAAGGCTCTGAACTCTAGGTTATTAATTCAAAATTCAAAATGGAGAAGCAGGTAGAGGCTTTAGTCATCTGGTAGCTGTTCTGAAGGCACAAGACCCAAAGAATTAATTTTATTACCCATGCTCCTAGATATTCACAACATGAAAGTCTCCATAGCAGCACAGGAACAGATGTCTCTGTCCCAACAGAAACCAATAAGACAATAAGCCTAATCATCCTGACTTTAGAAAAAGAGTTCTCTGATACTGTGTGCTCTATTATGGGGACCTACACACAGAAGTTGTAGAGACCAGCAGTCTGTGTTAAAGCTAGGTGGACCATTTCATGCAACGGTACTTGACAAACACCACAGAGTGTCTCAATCTCTCTTGATGTGAGGGCTAGAATCACCAGGACTCTCTAAATATGTGTTCCTGAGATTCTCAAGTTGTGGTTCCTGTTGGGTAACCCACACTTTCCCGCTGCTGTTCTTTTAGGGGTGGGTCATCTGGGGCCACTGCCTTTTCCTCTGTGAAATCAGTAGGCTGACTTGCAGGAAGCTTATCTTCTTTTCTAAGAGCAAAGAGAAGTCATCTACAAAGGGATTATGGTCTGAAATTCGCTTTCAGGTACCTCAGCCCTGATGGGGACCATTAATATGGAATCTGACCTACTCAGGTACTCTATTCCTGGCAACTTCCACAAGCAGAGTTCAATTAGATAAATCTCTGAGTCCTTATTGTGTACCAATTGTATGCAGCCATGGTGCTAGGTTCTGGGTATGTGGGGGTGAGAACTGTACAAACATGAGTTTGCTCAGGGATCCCCACTCTTATCAGAAGTGTTCAACAGATGAAAAAAAGAACCAGTTTTCAGATTGGTCCAGCCATTTTTAGCCTGCATTAAATTTGCTTTTTAGACCTGCTTAGAAAATAAGTTTTGAGAGAACGGCTCTGGATAGAATAAACTGATGTCAGAGTATATATGAGAAAAACCGGCACTGCCACTCCAAGGAGGTCTTCGCATTTCACTTTCTTTGTTTTCCTTTTCTTTTCAGCTCACCATTAGGGGGAAAGCAAAGGGAGTCTGAGAAGAAGCATACAGATATTAGTGGAGGGGAGTTGCTTTCATAGAGGTCGTTGAAAAAGCTGAACAGTCAATGTGATGTCTAAGGCTTGATATCAGTAAACGACTAGATGTCTCTCTCACTAGTGCAATTAATGTCTCAGAAGAAAGCATCTGGAAGAGTCTTTGACACCAAAGCTGTAAGTAGCTTCAATGTGGCTTTGGAGAGAACAGGGTTGGGGGCTTTCTGCAAATTAATTAAATGGCTTGCTGACAGTACTAAGGAAATCTGAGTTTGGTTAAGTCATGATTGCTAAGTTAAGGTTCATGTAAGAGGACAACATGGGAGCTGTTGCATTCCTTTAAATATTGCTTTGAATGATATTCGCTCTTAAGCATCAGTAATTAGTCCTTAGCTAATATTTAAGCTGTCAATTTCATCGAAAAATTCTACCTAAGTGACTAGATCATATGTATCTCTCTGCTATCCACATAAGATAAAGTTTAATTATATTTGGGGTGTCCTAAAGTACCATGATTCATCTACAAGAGGCACCAGAATTGCAGAGATATTGCCTAGGATAAAATGACAACCCTCTGAAGATTTGTCCTTCAAATCCTTCACTATTTAATGAACACAAATATCACAGGTATGAATGCCCACCAAGACAGACAATTAAGAGAAATGCAACTCTGGCTGCTGCTGGCAAATGCAAAATCACCTATGCAAGGCACATTTTCCTCCCTCTAAAAGTCAGTTACAGATAATTGAATAAATTAGCTGAGCTGTGTGATCTAGGGTCAGGAGTGGTAATAGGACTGGGTTGACATGCCTTACTTCCATTGAGTCAGAAAACTGAAATACATTTAGGGAACATCGAAATCCAACCCTCTCATTTTGCAGATTTGAAAACTGAGGCCCAGAGAGATTTTGATTTACTCAAAAGCACCACAAGATTGAGGGGTGGATCCAGATGTTTTAATATTACTGGACAATGAGAAGAATGTGGTAAAGGTGATAGGGATTGCATAAAATGAGGCCTTGATAGTAGATGTGACCTATATGCAAATGTATAAAAGACAGTTACGTCTACCTGATTCTATAAAATTCATGTATAGTAGCTAGCTGGTGTAATGAATAGAGTTCTAGGCTTGGAATCAGGAAGACCTGATTTCAAATATTTCAAATATTGCCTCATATACGTAATAGCTGTGTGATCTTGGGCAAGTCATTTAACATTTCTTAGATTCAGTTTCCTCATTTGCAAAACGGAGGTGGTGTTAATAGCATCTACTTCACAGGCTTGTTGTGAAGATAAAATGAGATAATGTATATAAAATGCTTTGCAGACCTTAAAGCACTATAAAATGTTAGCTTTTATAAATATCCAAGTACAAGAGGAAGGTGCCTATTTATGTACAGATAGTTTTATAGAAGGGAAATCTCATCCTAGTGAGCCCTACTTTTAAGCACAGGGTAGAAGGCAGAAAAAGAAAAATAAAGAGTTAGAGGGTAAGGAGGAAGAGAAAGAGTGTTGGCAGAAAAGAAAGGAGGGAAAGACAAAGAGAAGAGAAAGAAAGAGGGCAAAAAGAAAAGAAAAAGAGAGAGAAAAGAAGGAAGGAAGGAAGGAAGAAAGAGAAAGAGAAATAATACGAAATCTTACTATGCTTGACTAAAACAAATTTTAAAGTTTCCTATTTACACCCCTGGAAAATCACTATAAATGTTTTTCTGACATGAAAAGAGGCTTATATAATTTGTGACCCCTTATATTAGTGCAGTGCCTAGTCTTTTGTGGGAGATAGTAAACAGCCTGGGGACGCTCCTTTCTAAGAAGTTGCTGTTGCTTTGGCTGAGTTTAAACTATTAATTGGACTGAGGCAGCAGAGAAAGAATACATGTGAGTACATGATAAAGAGCTGCCACAAGGCTTTGCATGTTGGGAAGTGTTATACATCACCCATGCTGAAGCCTAGCAGATGTTGCAGAGTAATTGAAAGGGACTTTGGCCGCCATGTAATCTTCAGATAGCCCGGGAACCTCTTCAGACACTAAGACTGTTTTTCCAACTCCAGCATTTCCCCTAGTGTAATTGGATTCCTCTTCTATAAGAGTAAATCCCCCAAATACCCCAAGCCAGTAGCTTTAGCTGTACGTACTGGGACCCTGTGTCACAAAGGAGAGACACAGAAACATATGTTAAGGCCTCTAGGAAGAGGCGCTGGTTATGCAATTAAGAGAATTCAAATCCTATTGTAAGCCCCTTAGAATTCTTTTTAATCATTCCATCCAACAAAGACAGAAAAAAATGAATTATTTATTGTGTTAGATTTAACAACTGGAAATGTAAAACAGTTACATATATACTGATGCGAAGCTTATTATCATCTTAATTTTCCAATAACAATGAAAAATTTTTGACACTGCCCAGATTAGACACTAAATAAATGTTCCGGTAAGATTACATTATGTAGCTTTTGTAACTCAATGTGGTGGAATATTGCATTTTCCTGTCACTGAAAATAGAGTGAAATGCAGTTATTAGAATTATTGCAATATCTATATGCACATTTTCAAATATAAATGGGATCCTATAAACATAAATCATTCAACTACAGTGTGATTATGCTGCAATAATACAACAGGGACATAAATGAAGAGAAATGACATTGAACTGCCTTACTAGCAACTAGAGTTTAAAAATACCACCAGGAAGATCAGAATCATAATTGGAAAACTGAGTAAATACTGTAGCAATAGTTTTAACCCAAGAAAAGCACCAATTTCTTTTGAAAATGAAATCGTAGATATACTTTCCTATTTATCACACCAGGCACTTCCTTGGCACTGCAGAAAATAGGCATCTCACTAGCAGAAATGAGGTAGGAAGTTAGCTTGGATTGAAGATAAAATTCAAATCTTTTGAGGTGGTGAAAAAAGCGATAGTTTTGTTTGAGAGACTCCAAATGAAAGCTAAAATACAGGAGTTCCTTAATACACTGTCCTTTATAGCAGCCCACAGGAAATTGGAAGGGGCTGGTAGTTTATATGTCAAATATATAGATTTTTTTGTGTGTTTTTCGTATTAAGTGAACCTCAAATCCTCAGCTGCACTCCAGCTGTCTGGCCACAATCAGGCACAACAAGAGGGGGGTGGGCTTATAGAAGAGGAAAGCATGAAAATGACTTCTAGCAGGGAAGGGATTGGGATGAGGAACAAGTTAGTTCTGTATCTAGGTTCTGCAAGGCTTTTATGAGTGAGTTCCCAAAGTTCTTTTTCCCGCTTTTAGGAAAGTGGGCAGTGAATGAAATTAGAGAAGGAATAGAGCAAAGAATCCCAGAGAAAAAGCAGTTCTGCATCCTCTTGACCCTCAGAGTACACCAAACAATGTTGTTGTTTGTCCTTCCTACTTGAAGAGGACCAATGACATCACAATGTTCGGGTCAAGTTACAATGTGTTCCACTGATCAGACCAACACAAGCTTGCAAAGCTCTGCCACAGGTTGGGCACAAATGGTCCATTTGAACATTTGAGATGGAGATGTCTCTGGATTTTTATATGTCACGTTTCCTTTGTGCTACTGTGATTCTGCTTCTGCTTCTGCTTTGCTTATAGAGCACAGCACCCTCTTTGATGCAGGCATGCTATGCTGCGGAGTCCTGTGACAGCCTCACAGTAAATACTAAAGTTCTTCAGAGAGACCTTGAGTGTGTCCTTGTACCACTTCTTCTGTACAAGCACTGTCCTTGTGCTAGTTCTCCATAAAATAGTCTTTTAAGTATTTATTTATTTATTATTAATTTATTTTGATTTATCAACAATCACTTCCATAAATTTTTGAGTTTTAAATTTTTCTTCTCCTCGCTCCCCAAGATGGCATGCAATCTGATATAGGCTATACATATACATCGCTATTAAATGTATTTTCACATTAGTGATGTTGTAAGGAAGAATTAGAGCCAATAGGAGGAACCACCAGAAAGAGGAAACAAACAAAACAAAACAGAAGGAAAAAAATAGCAAATAGTATGCTTCAATCTGCATTCAAACTCCATAGTTCTTTCTTACGATGTGGATAGCATTTGCCATCATGAGACCTTTGGAGAAATAGTCTTTTAAGTAAATGTGTTTGGCATATGCATGGCCAGCCCATCAGAGTTGAACTCTCTGCGATAGAATCTGAATGTTTGGCAGTTCAGCTTGAGAGAGGACCTCAGTTTCCATTATCTTGCCAGGTGATCTTTGGAATCTTCCTAAGACAATTCAAATGGAAGCATTATGCCATTCATGATGGCATGCTTGCCTGGGTTCTGGATAAAGGATGATGCTCTCATGCTTTTTTCCCAGTCACCTCAGTGGAGTGAAGCAGTGCTGTGTGTTTGCAGCAAATCATAAAGAGCTAGAAGGACCTTGGAAAAATCATATAGCCCATCCCTCTGCCTTCAGACAGGATGATATTTCTGTTATCTCAGACAAAGTAGCCTCTTTTCAAAAACCCTGGAGTACATCATTCTGTAACATACAAAACATTTTGTACTAAAAACTAAAACATCCCTATACCTATAGAGAAATTCCTGCATATGTTTAATCTCATTTTCAAAAGAAATTGATGTCTTTTGTAGGCTAAAACTATTGATACAGCACTTTGAGTAGTAGCAAATGAATGAAAGAATAAACAAATGAATGAATAATAACCATCTAGAAATAAATTGGATACCCAACGATTGGGGAATGGCAAAACAAATTGTGGCAAAATATTATAGTGAATATGAGGAATTCAGAGAAACTTTGGGGGGTACTGATGGAGCTAAATCAGGAGAATACACAATGACTACAAAAATGTAAAGAAAAAGAAAAAGCTTTCTCCAGAGATATAGTGAGAAAGCAAACTTCCCTCCTCTCAATAAAGAGGTGGTGATCTACCAATGCAGAATATTGGATGTATTGACAGATTTGACAGCTGTGCTGGCTGGTTTTGCTCTACTGTTTTTCCTTGTTGAAAGGGAAGCTCCCATGGGGGAAAAGGTTGTTGGGAAGTTACTTTGCTGTTCAAAAAAAAAGTACCAATAAAACATTAAAAATAAAACCACTACTGTAGTATTAACTCTTCTCCTATTGAAGATATGACAGTCACTGAATGATAGAATTTCAGTGTTGGAAGGGACCTCAGAAGTCATCTAAAGAGGTTATGTGGGTTGGCATTCCTTCCATAAAACTGAAGTATCTTTACCACCAACATCACCACCATCACCACCATCACCATCATCATCATCATTATCACCATAGTTAAGATTCATATAGTGCTTACTATGTGCTATCCAGTAAGGACTGCCACACTATAAACAATTTCTATCCTATTATTTATGAGATGGACAATAGGGAAGGGAGAAAAGAACAATCATTTATTAAGTGCCTGCTATATGTCAGGGACTTTACAAACATTACATTATTTTATCCTCACACTCCTCTGTGAGGCAGGTGCTGCTATGATCCCCATTTTACAGTTGAGGAAACTGAAGTGATAGAGATTAAATGACTTGCCCAGGGTCATATAGCTAGTAAATGTCTCAAGCTGGACTTGAACTCAGTTCTTCCTGGCTCTAGGCCACTGTGCCAGCTAGCTGTCTCAATTCGACCATGCTTATGTCCCAGAATGTTATGGGACTATTCTAGTACCAAATATCCAGGGCCTATAAAAAGGCATATAAAAAGGGTCTATAAATCTTAATCATTGTTATTAACAGTAAGACCCACACCTGGACTTCTTCAAACAAAATGTTCAAGCAGTATTTTAAAAATCCCACATTATTTTTCTTAGAATTGTCAAAGTCATATGAGATCTTATGATAGACAGCGTTGCCTAAGTATAGAATGCTATTTCAATTTTTTAAAAGGCAATAATTAGCCTCTTTGTTGTCACATTGTTTGCTTGCTTGTGGACTTTACAATTCTGTTTCACTGGGTATGGCCTCTAGATTTAGGCCCCATCATCAATTCTTCATTCTGAGACCACATGTTCTCCCACCCCCACCCCAATAACGCTTGATCTCCTCTCCCCTTCATAACAACTGCCAAGAATTCAATCTTTTCCCCAGCTGGGAGGGAGGCTTGAACATCGTGTAGGTTGCTCTCTCTCACCAAGAGTCACAACACAAAATTTAGTCATAGCACATTTGGGGGGCGGAGAGGGAAGGAGCACTCATGGGAAAACATCGGCATACAGCCAGGCTGTTCCCCGTGCACCAAATGCGGTCACTGTCTTGATTCAGTGCCCTGCTCACTTTGAATGATGTCAGGCATCCCACAGTTTGCTCAGGGCTCCCAATGTTTCTCTCATATAGAGCCAGAAGGTTTGGATTTGCAAGGCAGACCTAGGAGAGAGTCAACTCCAGTGCCAAGGAGGCAGAGCGGCCTGGAATGAGTTTGTTACAAGTCCAAGGAGCACAAAATGTTCATGAGAAAAGGTAATATTTCTAATCTACAAAGCTATCTCCTCCTTTAGGGAGTGAGAGCTCATGAAACCTGTGATATTCTGTTAGGAAGTGCTAAAGGCAACAAGAATTCTAGTCAAGAAGAGAAGAGGGAAGAAATGGGGATGCTGTTTGTAGATGAATAAGGAAAAGACCAGATCAAATATGAAAGGAAGATTATCAAAGTGCCAAAATGATGAAAGAAACCTAGTTATTTTACAAATAAGTAAAACATTGAGAAACATCAGAACCCTTAAGAATTGTGAAAAGCAAATTTTTATTATCAAGTTAAAATGGGGGGGGAACCCTAGGTTTTTGTTGCTGTTTTAAACATAAAGATGTGCCTTCAAGATCCTCTGAGTATTATTGATAACCATCAGTCAATTAGAAAGCATGATTTGCCAGCGATAAGACCCCTAGGCCAGAGACATTTGATTGTAGGTATGCAGGATTTGATGCTGACCAGGGACTTTATCTGATTTTAAATGGTCTAGGAATCCAAGAAGGGCTGACACATGGCTGCTGAGTCATTAGAATACTGCAAAGGTGGGTGCCTGAAAAAAAGAAAAATGGCCATAGCCTTGCACCTTGTCTTGGAATTGTCTCTGTACCTTGTCCTCCCCCAATTAACCACATAGGAGAAGGGAAGAGATTTAGACAACAACTGTGCTGGTAAATGTTTCACATGTGGCTCTCCAGAAAAAAAAAATTCATGCAGGACATACTTTTAAGCTTAATCTACATTATTTACAATTTCCCCCATCACTTTCTAAAGTCTAGATGATAAAAAAAAAAAACATAAATCAAGCCCTGATTTGTAGTGTTTGCCATTTTCAAGGTGTAGATACTCAAACTGAACATTTAACAATCAGCTCTTCGGAGCAAGTTTGAGGTGGCTCCAGCCCACCCTGGATTCAAAATGTTCAAGAACAAGGGAGCCCCTTAAATCCGGAGCTGCTTGGTAGAAATTAAGTAAATAGCCACTCTTTGCTTTATATCTTGGCCTTCAGAGTTTAAAATTGGGAGTATATGGAATGATCACCATAAACTACAGTGAGTAGTTAGTAAGTAAGATCACCATAAACTACAGTCCCAGAAGGACCCAAGCCCCTGGACCAGGAAGATGAGTCTGAAGCAGGGAGAAAAAACAACTTAGTCCAAAGGCATTAGCTAGATTAAAGGATCCTGCTCTTTAACCCTAAATTTAGAGCTTGATGTCATGGCCAAGAATCTCATGTTGAGGACATCCTCTGAGTGGATGAGACTCAGAGGAAACAAGACATCACAACCTGGAGGGTAGTCTTTTTGCTGATTCTTAGACAAGGATTTCTGCCTTTTCGAAAAGAGCTTAGATAATTATAGCAAAGAAAGTGACTGAATCTGAACTTGGCAGGGACTGATCTAGCAGAAAAGTCTCTGCCGGACTATGAGACCAGCGTGTAGTAAATCTGAAGAGAGAAGTAGAATAACACCAGAAGAGATCAGCATCACTGCAATGTTGGAAACATTTGTTGTTCCTCCATGACTGCATCTTGGCCACACATGTGCCCAATGGAACATCCTTTCACAGGTGTGTCCTGACTATATATATCCCTTAAACATGTGTCCCTACACATATCCACTAATGCAGTGGTATCGAACTCAAATAGAAATGATCCTTGCTGGGCCACACTTGACTTAGAAAAAGACAAATTAACATTAAGTTGTATTGTGTTTTTATTTATTTTTATCTTTTAATCTGATTCAGGCTGCTCTTAAGCTGGGGCCTATGGGCTGTGGGTTTGACATCTCCACACCAAGGTCTGTACATGTGTGAGAGAATATGTGTCAGTATACATAACTCATTCCTCTACTGTTTTGTTGCTTACTTTTCTTGCTTTGACATTTCATTAAATTCCTTTGCTTTGAATGAAGTATGTCCTCCAGCTGACTACTAAAGGCAAATGCCTTGGTGGGAACTCATGGTTTTAGGCGATGTGGATTCACAGAATACCTTAAACCTGGAATAGACACTTCCTGGGTGGATCAGCTCTGGGAGTTGAAGGGCAGCCCCAGGCACTGCCAGAGTGAATGTTAAGGAGGCAGGTAGGCGGCACAGTGGATAGAGCACTGGCCCTGGAGTCAGAAGGAGCTGAGTTCAAATCCAGTCTCAGACCAAACACTTGACACTTACTAGCTGTGTGACCCTGGGCTAGTCACTTAACCCCAATTGCCAAAAAAAAAAAAAAAGAGTAAATGTTAAGGAACCTCATCAGAGAGTCATGATTATATAAGTTGTCAAGACCAAAGCAACTCTGCATATTCCAGGAGATACCTGTGCAAGTAGAATGAGGTAGGAACTTTTAAAAAATGTTTTAAAGAGTGCTTAGAAGAAGATGAAAATGATACAGAGGGAGAAAATGGATACTGGTATTTGGAAATTTCTCCCCAGGCTCTGCTGCTATTGAGTCCCTCAGGATTTAAGATACTACAATGTTGATTTTTTTTTTTTTACTAAGGAGGCAGCAGCCACTAACTATATATAAATTTTGTCTCCGGGCATGACTTGAATATGCTTTTCCAGACAACAGGGATACTTCACCTATCTGTGATAGTAATTTTAGTGCTCAGTTGCTAGTTCTCTCAATACTCTAGGAGGCAAATAAACCATCCCACCTTTCACAGTCATCTGAGGGGCAAGTTATTATCTGGACATTATGGCTTCCTTAAGTTAACCTCAGGGCTTGGACCAGATCATGGGGCCAGGACCAGACTAGATGAACATTTTTATCTATGGGCAGCTGAAAGGAAGGAAGAAAGTTTGCTCAGAGCAACAAGCTCTGAGAGTGTTTGCTGTGGATATATTCTCCTATACTGGTAAACTGCTCTGGTTTTCATAACACAATGATTTGAGATCATGTGACAAACAAGTCAGGTCTAAGAAAGAAAGTTCTAGATGGCCTAAAGTGGAAAGACTCAACTGGTAGGTATTTTGAACATTATTGTGAGTAGTTCATAACCACAAACCTGAGTATTTACCTGGAAGTAAGAAATAGAGAACTTTTATAAAGGAAGAAGGCATCTTCAGAGCTTACAGTGAAAGGCCCTCTCATATATAAGCTATATAAGGGACTGATTTAAATTTATAAGAATAAGAGCCATGGTCAAAGAACATGAACTAGCAATTCTCAAAGAAAGAAATGCAATTTGCAGCTCCACTAAGAGGGTATTAATTTGTATTCCTATTTTTCACAATGTGCCTCCAAAAATTGTCATACTTCTTATTTTTCGTTTGGTTTTTTGATTACCTTTGTCAATCTGATGGGTTTAAGGTAGAACTTCAGGGTTGCTTTAAGTTGCATTTCTCTAATAATTAATGGTTGGTCTGGAATATTTTTTCATATAGTTGTTGATAGCTTGGATTTTTCCCTTTGAGAAGAAAGCAATTCCCTCTGATGTCACTCAGATAATGGCAGAGTGAGAGCTGGAACTCCCAATCCAGTGTCTTTTCCACTATCTATGAACTTGATTTAAAATTTTCTGTTGCAGAAGAAACAGTGACTCTGGACAGAGTGTAAGCTTTTAGAAAATGGTGACTAGGTCTTTTTAAATCACTTCAAAGTAGTTATCACTGTGACCCACCCATCAGGGTACACAGTAAGTATCACTTGATGACAGACACAAGGGGGAGGCATGGCAGGTCCTTGAAACTCTCTTACCTGAAAGTAAGTACTATTTGTGCATGCACGCGCTCGCGCGCGCGCACACACACACACACACCAGAGTCTATTGTTCTTTGTCTTCTCAGTTCAAGTTATTTATAATTTGAGGCTAAACAACCTATTATCAAAACCAAACTAGGCGAAGACATGAAATAAAGCTTAAAACAAGCCTTATCATGTAATATCTTAATCTTGACAGCAGGAACAACTAGTGTGCATGTGTTAGTTTTCCCTTTTAAATTTTTTTTGGGTGATGGGCTGAAATTCTCTCTGCCCTTGTTTTATTTTCTTGAACATTATCAGAATTGGGTCCTTCGTATTTAAATATTTTCACAAATGATAGCTGAATATCTGGCAAAAAGTATGACCCATTCTTCCTTCATGGGCATTTCTTTAAATAGGTTTGGAGGTTAACCTGTTTTGCTCTTTTTTTTTTTTTTAGGCACCCACCATTGCAGTATTCTAAAGACTCAGCAACCATGTGCCATCCTTTCTTGGAATCCTAGACCATCTAAAATCAGGGAAAGTGCATAAACAGCATCAAATCCTGCCCACTCAGGATTGTCTCTGGACTTGGGGGGCTTATCCCTGGCAAATCATGCTTTCTAATTGACTGATGGTTATCAATAACACTGTTTAACTACTTGCTGTTGTTGGCATTTCAAATTGTCTCTATTTATTCTCCTTTTAAAGCTGAATGGAAGCTAGCAGAAAAGCCAAACACCGAACTGGAACAGAAACTAGCTATTTTGGCACTCAGGGCAACAGCCACAAAGTATGCCCTCAAATCAGCTTCTTTAGGCAAATTCTATTGCGTGGGGAGGAGGATCAGAACCATGAGATACAAGGCCCCGTGATAAGGGAACTGTAGACAAGGTTAATCCTGGGGAGACTGCTTCGAGAGGAGATTGGGGAAGCAGGGTAGTCTGGGCTAAGAAGAATTCACCCTGGTACAGCCACCAGGGCTATCTGGTATCTATTTTAATGAATTGTTCTAAGGCAAGCTCTAATGTTTCTACTGCCGAAATCCTTTCCACACTCTCTATCAGTCCCCTAGAGAAAAGCACAAGTCGTTCCATCCTAGTTACAGCTCTATGCTCAACCATCCACCTAACTATCCCTGCTGTAGTCCATGGCAGCTTTACTTATGACTGGTCTTTTATCATCCTGAGATCTAAGCCAATCTATTTCCAGGCATGTAGATGATGGAGTGGATAGAGCCCTGGGCTTGGAATCAGGAAGACTCATCTTCATGAGTTCAAATCAGGCCTCAGACACTTACTAGCAATGTGACCCTGAGTAAGTCACATAACGATGTTTGCCTCAGTATCCCCATCTGTAAAATGAGCTAAAAGAAAGAAACGGCAAACTACTCCAGTATCTTTGCCATGAAAACCCCAAAATGGGGTCACAGAAAGTCGGACACAACAGAAATGACTGAACAATAACGCAGCAAAAGTGAATTGGTGGAAGAAGCAGAGAAGGGGAAGGAAGGAGAAGGAAAATGAACAACTTTCTCAGCTTGTCCTGAGTCAAGTCCTCCCAGTTCAGCTTTATTATTATTGTTGAATGCCAATTTTTAGGAGACCAGACCAACCAATATTTAAACGGTAGAACAAAAAAAGTTTCATACTTGTTTCTCTCTGTCAGTACAAATAATTGAAAGTCAACTATACGTTAGTCCAGCTTCCCTGTTCCCCCAGTCACAGCCTCCTTTTCTCTAAGCTATATTCCATGGGGCAGCAAAGTGGTACAGTGGATAGAGTGCTAGGCTTGGAGTCAGGAAGACTCATCTTTATGAGTTGAAATCCAGCCTCAGACATTTACTAGCTGTGTGACCCTGGGCAAGTGACTTAACTCTGTTTGCCTCAGTTTCCTCATCTGTAAAATGAGTTGGAGAAGGAAATGGAAAACCAGTCCAATATCTTTGCCCAGAAAACCCCAAATGAGATCATAAAGAGTCAGATGTGACTGAAACAAAACAACAACAACATGTTCCACACACAGAGTAGGAAACAGAGCCCCATCATACATGTCCAGCCAGTCAGACTTTTATAAGGTAGCCACAAATGGCGTCCTCATCATGGCTTCTTGTCTGAGTTCTTCAATATTGCTGTGAAAACCCAAATTGTAGTTCAAATATGCCTTTACTCTCAGAGTATTGGGTCATTTACCTTAACAATGTGAACGTGCTCTCATTATCGTGTGCAACTTGATTAGTGTATAGTTGAACATTTAAAAGTGCACTTCAGACGGAGGAACAATGTCTGAATGCATGATTGGTTCCTAATAAATTGAGGAGTCTCCTAATGAACTGTGAGGGATCTGGAAGGAACCATTACCCACTAGACAGGGGTACAGGAAACCAGACCAAAACAGATAAAAGGGGAGGAGAGGGGAGGGGAGGGGAGGAGGGCTTCCTAGAGGGAGGGCCTTTTACAGTTTGTCCTGTACTTGTCACAGATTGGATGGCACACTAAGGGAAGCAAAAAATACAAGGAAACTGGGAAATCAGGACACTCAGGAGCTGAACTCAAGTGAAACACCATAGCTTGGCAAATGCACAAAATGAGCCTATATTTTTGAGAGATACATGGATAATTGTTCATGGACTATGAAAGGGCATGCCTGATAATTCTGAAACCCTACCTGACCAATGATACAAATAGGCAGTTTTCAAAGGAATAAATACAAAATATCAATAGTTATATGAAAAAGTGCTTCATATTACTAATAATTGGAGAAATGCAAACTGAAGCAGCTCTGAGGGTCCACCCCTAGCTATTAGTTTGACAAAGAAGACAAAATAGAAAAATGACCAGTGTTGGAAGGGCTGCAGGAAAACAGGTGCAATAATGGAGCTGTGAGTTGACATCATGGAAGGCAATTTGGAAAGACGCCACAAGAGTCATTATACTCTTTGACCCAGCAATGCCATTCCTAGGCATGTGCCCCAAATAGATTAAAGAGGGAAAGGACCAATATGGACAAAAATATCTACAGCAGCTCTTATAGAATAGAATAGACTGTAATGGGGCCCGTCAGTTGGGAAAAGGGCTGAATAAATTGAAGTATGTGAACGTAATCTAACATTATTGTGCTGAAGAAAAAAAATGAAAGGGACATTTTTGGAGAAATCTAGGACTACTTCTATGAATTGATGCAGAGTAAAGTGAGCAGAACTAGGAGAACAATTTATATAATAATAGCAACACTGGAAGGGAAAAAAGAAGCCAAGAACTCTGATGATTTCAATGACTAATCATGATTCCAGAGGCCCAATAATGACACATGCCACATCCCTCCTGACAGAGACATGATGGACTCAAGATGCAGAATAATACAAACATTTTTAGACACAGCCAGTGTAGTAATATGTTTTGATTGGCTTTGCATATTTATTTCAAACATAGGAATTATGTTTTTCTTTGAGAGGAAGAGAAAATAAATGCTAATTAATTTTTTAAGTTCTACAAAATATAGGTGAAAAAGCCCTACTTAGTTTCTTAGAGTTGACTAGATCTAATCAATAATATTGAATTCTAGTCACTTTTTTATTTTTGACACCAGAACTTGAGGACATATAATTTCTATGGAGCTTCACATTAAGACCTTGACCAAGTCACTTAAGTAGACTCCTCATATATAGAATGCAGGTATTAGACAAAATGATCTATCTATGAGATGCCTTTGAACTCTATAGCCTATGATTCTAGCTTTTCTCATTTCCATTTCTTTTTAGTCTACCATGTACATCTGTAGTTTTTCAGCACATGAATCATGAATTGTGCCGTGGTAAAATTGTAAAAGACATTGGCCAATGAGTGTGATTAAACTGGTATTTAAAATGGTAGGTTCATGTGGTATTTCTAAGTTATAAAAGCATTCTACACAACTTAATTTTCAAATTCAAGTCTATGAATTTTTTCCTGAATGTGACTTTTTAAAAAATTTTATTCCCAGCTCATATCATTTACACAGACACATTCTCCTAAACATGGGCATTTTTTACTTTGTATTAAAATCTCCTTCATTAAAAAAAAAAAAGGTTTGAAAATCTGTTGTACACGTCATCACTAACAAACATTTGCTGAGTATCTTCTATGTGTTAGGAACCATGGGGGATTCAAAAAGCATGAAACACGATATCTGTCTTCATAATCTAATTGGGTAAATAATACCTATGCATGAAAAAAAGAAAGTAATAATCAGCAGTGGCATATAAGTGCCAAATGCTTCTTACAGCCTTGCATCAACGGCTACTTGCTGTACATTTCCACTGAGAAGTAAGTCCAATAGGCATTTCTAACTCAATATGAAATTCATCTTGATCTGCTCCCCTAAATGAGCTTGATTTTCCTATTTTTTTTCCTATTTTCCTATTTCTGTTGAAAATAATGCCATCCTCCCAGTCACCCAGGTGGGACCTTTTTCCTAGGGGATTTTTAACTCTCCCTCATTCATATCTAATCAGTTACCAAATATTATCAATTTGCCTCCGTGTCTCTCATGTTTGTCTCCTCTCTACTCTCTCCTCTTGTGCAGGCCATTATCACTAATCAGCTACCAGGGGTGGGGAACCTGTGGCCTCAAGGCCACATGTGGTCTTCTAGGTCCCCAAGTGCAGTCCTTCGAATCCACACTTCACAGAACAAATCACCTTATTGTAGCTTTGTTGCCTGGCAGATCAGAACTCCATGCCTCACTGTCTTTAGTCTTCTGCCTGTTTGGAGCAACCTATATCTCAATGCCCACATGTCCTGAGCTTTGTCATGAGTATAGTGGCCCAGGGTCAGGCTTATTGTGTCAGTGTGGTAGACATGGTGAGTAAGTGGCTTCCCTGTTGGTGAGTTGACTAGTCAAGGGGAAGTGTAACCCTGACACTCATCTTCTTCACTCCCACCAGATATACAACTATAACCTCTGCCCCAGTAATGATGTCCTCAGTACAACTATGATCTAGAATCCCTCCCAGCCCCATTTTCCTTCTTTCTTAATTGTCTCACATTAGCAATGCCCATCACTGGTAATCCTCAGAGCTTTGCTAAAAGTGCTGGACTTAACTGTATCCATTTCAAGTCTCTTTTCCTTTTCCTGGGTGCCTATTGTTAATTCCAGCAACATGCAGATTTTTACTGTTTGTGTAGAAGCATTGTGCTTCATCCATGATACATTTAACCCAAGGATGAATAGTTTGGATTCCATATTCACAGTTCCCTCTCCTTGAAATATCATTTCATCCTGACTGTGAACTGCAAAGAGCTGACAAGTAGACAGATGAGTAAAATGGGGCTGTTCTTTTGTTCCTACCTCCTGGGAGCTGGGTTGCTATCGTTGGGTGCTTGATATCTGTAAGTGCTGATTTTGCAATGATGGTAAGTAAGCAGTACTGAGTTCACAAGTTCATATCACTGAATAGGCCATGAAAGAAGCCTTAATGAGAGACATAAGGACTATAAGATAGCCAGAAAACTACCCTTTCCTTCCTCCTGGTTTTGCAGGTTCCTCTAATAAGGGAATCACTGGGAGAAAAGGAAAGAACCTCAGCTAAATGTAACAGCAGGAGTGCCTCTAGCAATCTTCTAAGCCTACTTTCCCAGAAGATCTTGAGCCATGCATCAGGGACTGAAAAAGCTTAATAACTAGAAGACCTACATGTATCACCTGCACACACACGGCTCGTCAGAAGCTAACTCAGCCCTGCCTTTGTCACTGGTCTCACCTGGGACAAAGTTATTGGTTATGGCTGAGGGAAAAGAAGGCTAGGGAATTCAAGTGGCAAACATTAATTATGTACCTATCATGTACCAGGCACCAGAGATGCAAAAATTAATTAAGACATGGTGCCTGTCCTTGGGAAGCTTACAATCTAATAGGAAATTGTGAGTCCTCTCACAGCTCTAATATGCATAATATTTTATATTAAGTGACTGTGGGCATTTAGTTACCACAAAGCAGTTACTAGGTGCCAGGCCTAGTGCTAAACACTAGGAATACAAATGCAAACAAAAAAAGAAAGGTAGTACCTGCCCTCACGGAGTTTAATTCTATTGGGGGAAGACAACAAGTAAAAGGGAGATGAAAAGTTAAGGGTGGGGCGGGGAGTGGAGAAGAAAGTTACCCACATATGGGCATAGTCGAGAAGTCCAGAGAGTCAAGAGATGAGTCAGGAGAGGAGTAAAGGGTGGCTGGTTTAAGTACTTCCTCAAAAGGGAGATTCCAAGAGGAACTCACCCGCGGGAGGAGGAGGCTGAAGGAACAGAGAAATCTTCCGGACTGTGAAGGCAGCTGAGTCACGGTATTAAATTTCAGGGAGTCAATAGTGAAACTGGGAGAGCTTGGAAATGAGCTTGGACTTCCAGTTCATAGAACAAAATAATGTTCAAGGAGAATTTGTAAGGCAGCCTAGGTTCCATGGTCCCATAAACACGGGAATCACAAACACACAAAAATAGAAAAGTGTGTCTTCCATCTTAGGCCCGTAAGTATATAAATAACTAAAGGATACATCTTCAGAGCCCTTCACTGTGGAATATGAATGGGTTCAAACTCTTTGAATGAGGGAGATCTTTTCTTTCCCCTGAGAAGTACAACTTTAAGGGAAAAGGACATCCATTGCTATTTCTTACGCCTCAGAAGATTGGATGAGTTCTTACAGATAGGATTTTATGAAATAGCTCCTGGTTACATTAGCATGAACCCAAACCGTGGAAGATCCTATTTCACAAGGAGACCTTGGACTTGGTGCAGCCAAGAGGCCAAATATCTGTCCTGTGGAAAGCGCTGATATTTATAGTTCTCAGTGATCATTGTTCCATTTGTATTAGGTGGTGGCAACTAATTCATATCCCTCTGCTTTTCACTCCATTTCCTAGGAAACGAGGTACCTAGAACCTTTAAGCAAAGTTCAGGAGAAAGTAAGGTGATCCAGTGGCTAAGGTGATTCTATTATTAAGCATTTATATGACACTTTATATTTTCCAAGTGCCTAACAATCATTCTTGTGAGTTATTTTGACAGGTTAACATCACTCTTATTGACCTCAGAGCAATTACCAGCGTGAAAGTGTGGCAGAAAAGGTAAAGGTTCAGAATGGCAAGAGCTGAGACAGTAGTCATCAAGACAAGCATTTCTATGTGCCACTATATCTGAAGGAGAAGCCACACACTCAAAATAACCTGAGGGGCCAGGATTCTTTCTTTCTTTCCTTCTTCCTTCCTTCCTTTTTTCTTTCTTTCCTTCTTTCTGCCTTCCTTCCTTCCTTTCTTTTTTCTTTCTTTCCTTCTTCCTTCCTTCTTCCCTTTCTTCCTTTTCTTCTCCCTTCCTTCCTTTCCTTCTCCCTTCCTTCCTTCCTTTCTTCTTCCTTTATCCCTCCCTTTCTTTTTGCTTTCCTTCTTCTTTCCTTCCTCCCTCTCTCCTTTCCTTTTTTCCTTCCTTCCTTCCTTTCTTTTTTTCCTTCCTTTCTTTCTTCCTTCCATCCTTTCTTTCTTTCTTTTTTCTTCCTTCTTTCCTTTCATCTTCCTTTATTCCTCACTCCATCCCTTTCTTCCTTTCTTTCCTTCTCTATACCTTCCTTCCTTTCTTTTTTCTTTCCTTCTTCTTTCCTTCCTCCTTCTCTCCTTTCCTTCCTTCCTTCCTTTCTTTTTTCTTTCTCTCTTCCTTCCTTCCTTCCTTCCATCCTTCCTTCCTTTCTTTTTTCTTCCTTCCTTCTTTTCTTTCTTTCTTTCTTTCTTTCTTTCTTTCTTTCTTTCTTTCTTT
>NW_020954557.1:43005846-43008434 GCF_900497805.2 Vombatus ursinus | reverse complement strand
TCTTTCTTTCTTTCTTTCTTTCTTTCTTTCTTTCTTTCTTTCTTTCTCCCTCCCTCCCTCCCTTCTTCTCTCCCTTTCTCACTGGGATCCTTTCAACAAGATCTCCAATGAGGTTAAGCAATCTTCATTAGCTGCCTTTTCAAACTGTTGTTTCAATCTGTGTACTTTTCAAAGGATTACTTGAACTGTCACCCTTCAAGGATCTCAGACTTTACCAGGGTGGATATGGGTGTTCCCCACAAGAGTTGTTGTAACTCACTCATAACCACCATGGTTATAGGCCTCTCTGAATTCCAAAGGCCAGTTCTGGAATGAAAGACCTATAATCTAAAATTTAGTCCACCCTCCAAGCATTTTTAGTTAGGTAGACTCTGGAGAGCTTGTGCTTGATTGACACTCCTTTTGGGAACCGAGGGTCATTTCTCTGGTACTCTGGGGCCATGGAGGAGGGCTTTAGCAAAGGTTACAAAGGATTATAAAAAATAAATGAACATGCAACATGGACATCTTAGCATAACAGGATATAAATTAGGAAGCTGGAGTAGGGTGGGAAGAAGAACAGATCCCAAGGAATTCATAAGTCTGGGAGCCTCAAAATTTAAAAACAATGAGAGGATACCATGATTCCAACAAGTTCGTCGGCTTCTGTTCTGTGGCTTTACACCAAGACCATTAAAAATAAGTCAAGTTCTATTTGGAGATGAGAACCATCACCAGTCAAATCAAGACCAGTGCAATCCCATATCTCGAGGAAATTCATGAAAATCTCTGAAAGTTGGGCTAATTCTTTTTTCCCACATTTCTTTGGTTCTTTCTATCCCAAAGGCATTTGGGGGGGGTGTGTTTCGATTTTTTTCTTTAGAGAGATCTGTTCTCATTCTAAATAATTCAAAACTATTTCCCATATCCTCTTTTAGTAGGTCCTAAGTATTATTTGTAAAATTTAAATCCTTATAGTCATCTGAAAATGACTCATTTTCCAACTTCAGAAATAATTTTCAGTGTAATGACTATCTCTTATTTGCTACTTGTATTCAGCATTTATTGAAGTTCATAACTTATAGTCAAAATCAATAACTCTGACCACTTAAAGGATCATGGAACTAAAAAGGGGGCTTCCAGCCTTTTGATTTTACAGAAAAGGAAACTGAGACCCAGTGAAGAAGAGGGACTTGCCCCAAGTCACAGAGATAGTAAGTAGTAGTTCAGGAATTTGAACCCAGCTGCTCTAACTCCAGGTCCAGGGCTCTCTCCCACAGTCCCTTCTGCTTCTCTTCACTTCAGTCAATGTCACCAAAAAAACTATGAACTGGGAGTCAGGAAACCAGAGGTCTTGTTTTAGCTCTGTTACTTAGTAATGATGTGTCCTGGGGTAAATGATGAAACCACTTTGGATCTTAATTTCTTCATCTGTAAAATAGGGCTAACTGTCCTACATACCTCAGGATTAGTGTTCCCTTCGGATACAACAACATAGTATTACATAGAGCATAGAAATGCAGAGGAGCATGGTCCTTGTGCAAAGAAAACAGGTGAATGTGGAAAGACACTATATTTTTTAGTTGTGGATTGGGTAAAATAGACTCCAGGTTCCCTTCCAGCTCTGAGATTCTATGATTCTAAAATGTGAAGGTTAAATGAGATAATAAAATAATAATAATAAAGAAGTATATAGTGCTTTAAATATTACAAATTCGCATGCATCATCTCACTTGAGCCTCATGACAACATGGTTATATAGGTAATAAGGATATCATTTTTATCCCCATTTTATAGATGAAGAATCTGAGGCTGGGAGTTATTATTTGATTTGCTCTTAATCACAGAGCTAATGAATGTCAGAGTGAGATTTGAACTTAGTCCTTCCTGACTCCCCATGCAGTATGCTTTCCCTTCCCATGTTGCCTCAATGTACCTCTAACATATATGAGAAAGTATTGAAAAGTGAAGTTTTACAAAAATGTGAGGTGCTATTGTTGAGATGATGTCCCAAGTGGCTCAATTCCCAAATAAACAAATTGTATTGACAGATTTTAGAGGTCCAGAAGCTAAATATCAAGAATTATCTGCCACTTAACCCCAATTCACTCAATTGAGACTTCCTAATGTCATTTTTATAGAGGTATTGGCTACAAGTGATAGTGGATAAGTATATTACTCGAGAACCATCACCATTTTAGAAAAAAAAACTTGATAGGTTAAGCTCCTTTTGGATTTAACAAACATCAAATAAAAATTAGTATTTCTACCTACACAAAAAGGAGGAAAGAAAAAGAGGATAGTATATGAAACTGGGAGTCACATATTTTTTAAAAGGATCTAATAAATTTAACACATAACCTTTAAAGCATTCTGCTTATCTGCTTCCTTCTGGCCTTCCTTCTGATCTGTCCTGTACATTCTTAAAATGCATCAGTCAGCCTCTTTCCCCTTCTTTCTTTCCTTCCTTCCTTCCTTCTTTCTTTCTTTCTCTCTTTCTTTTTCTTTCTTTCTCTCTCTTTCTCTTTCTCTCTCTCTCTCTTTCTGTTTCTCTCTTTCTTTCTCTCTCTCTTTCTTCCTCTCTCTCTTTCTTCCTTCCTTCCTTCCTT
>NW_020954557.1:42900735-43005836 GCF_900497805.2 Vombatus ursinus | reverse complement strand
CTTTCTTTCTTTCTTTCTTTCTTTCTTTCTTTCTTTCTTTCTTTCTTCCCTCTGCCAGATCCTAAGTCTCCAGGTAGATCTGCAAGTACAAGCATTACAAGAACCACAATGTCTGAACCAGGCAGTCTCCACCAATTCCACACTTACACAAAGGGACTATTTGGCAACTGCACAAAAAATCACTCATGAAATGGACCAAAAGATTTTATTTTATAGAAATATACCTTTCCTGGGAATGCCAAAATGTTTGCTTCCAATCACATAAACCAGCTGGAAGAACGGAAATCATTTCTCTTGTCTAGACGCAGCAGCTGGTTTGAGATTCTGTAAAGTAGGCTCCCAGGCTGGAAAGTTTTTATGACCTAAACTTTCACCCATTGGAGTGACTCACCTTGTTCCTCAAGGGACATCTTAAGTTTCATTGTCTCTGAATAGCAAAACTGGTACCAGCCTGCCTGAAGCTCAGCCCTTTCCTGCCTTCTCTGGTTTCCCCTTGTGCCTTGCTTTTTGGAAACATTGTAGGAGCTAACAGCATGAGACAAGGCAAATTCTCAAATCAAAGAAATAGAAGAAGAAAAAAAAACCGCCCTTACATCCATAAAGCTTGTACTCTGGGTGCTGATTGCCCCTCCACCCTATTTTTAAAAGATGAAGAAGAGGGAAAAAAAGAGAATTATTCATTTGTATTGTTTCTAGCCAAGCTGTGTACAGAAGGGTCATTTTCTGCCTTGATTCCTTTTAAACTTCGTGTGTTTTAGAAGGATAAATGTACATTAGGAGGATGGCAAAACACAGCCACCAGAATATCTCAGCTCTGTTCAATTCTATTCAACCCCTCCTTTTTTTTCCTTTTCCTCTTCAGTGAGCTTTGCATAAAGCTTACCCAAACCCACATGGATTTCTGTAACATCCAAAAAGAATGACAATGAGTGATGTGATGTAGGTGGAAACTGCCTGAAGAAACCTAAATTGTAACAGGGAAAAAAAAATTGACATTTTAGATTTTAAATGTTACACAGTTTTTATAAAGCTTCAGTCAATTTATTTTATTTATTCTAATGAAGAGCATTACAACTGCTTTACTGCACCGAGGCGAGCACGGATCACATCATTAATCACACCTTGTGAATAGCCACAAATCAAGTCCTAACAGCAAGCACTGAATCAGGAGCAATGAAGCATAAACTCCTTCACAATTTATGATCTCTCCAATTGCATCTTTTCAACCATTAAATTGCAAGATACCATAAATTTTTATCTTCTTCACTTCAGTCACATTATTGATTCTGCCTTGTGAAATATAGAATAGCTGTAAATCCAGGAGATTGAATTAAATTTAAAGTCTTGACTTCAGAAAAGAAACCCAACATACTACCATGGCTGTTAATTTACACTGAGGAACAAATGATAGAAACATTAAAATTTAAATGGACAACAGGGATTTCCAAGAGCCATACCTCTGTCAGTCCCAGTCCTTGTCAACCTTGGGGGGCTTTTTTTTCTTTTTTTTTTTTAATCTAAATTGTAGAATGCTAACAAAAAAGTTAATTATGTGTTAAAAGGATAAGATTCAGGCAAACAGTGGATTTTCATAGATGTCCACAAAGAAAATTAGCCATTTAATGCAATAAACGTATAAAAGGCTGCTATGTGCCGGGCACTGTGACAGGAACCAAGATACAGAGACAAGAATGAAATGGTTTGCTCTCAAGGAGCTTACCATCTACTGTGAGGGAAAAACACGTACCTAGAAAACCAAAGACAAGGTGTACACAAAGTAATTTCTGGTAGGAGAGCACAGATCTAATGTGAAGGGAGGTTTGTTAACAAGAGAATCAGGGTTCCAGGGGACCCAGTGGGCAGAACAAAGAGGTTCACCGAAGAGAAGTGATTGACATGGATGAGTATGAGGAATCAAGAAGCAGTCGTCAAAGAAAAGAGCTCTGGTCAGATTAGCCTTTCTTCTCTCACTGTACCCTTCATCTCTAAAGATTCCTTCTCATCTTTTCTTTGGTCAGTCACCACGATCCTTTTCTTCTTGAAATCTACTCCATTTCACATGCGATATGATAACAGTAATTTTTAATCATCCTTATAATCATCTACATCATCACAGTGGGTATTTTTATCAGCCTTCAAGGCTTGTGAAGTGCTTTGCATACCTTCACTGAATCTTTACAATAACCTGGAAAGGCATATGCTATCGATATTATAATCGTTTTACAGACGAGGAAATTAAGGTTCAGACCTGTTAAATTACTTGCCCCAGGGTCACATGGCTGGTAAATAGTAGAGGAGAAGAGAGTGGGAACAGGGGTGGGGTTGTGGGGAAAAGGAAAGGAAGAAGGAAGGGAAGAGTACTTAGTTACTTAAAACATGCACACTTATGTGGATAGATATCTTCTTCCTTCAGAATATATGTGTGTATATATGTATGTATTTTCTTCTTCTTCCTTCAGGATATATATATATATATATATATATACACACACACACACACACACATACACACACATATATGTGTGTTTGTATGTATATGTATATGTATGTGCATATATCTTCTTCTTTCAGGATATATATACATACATATATACATTCATACATCTATATACAAAGACAAATATATGTGTATATATTCATATATATGACTCATATTGTTACTCTTCCTTCATTTTCGAAGAGGACCAATGACATCACAGGGTGATATCTTGACTTGTAAGTGAATTGGATTTAAGTGAGGCAGAGATGAACAGTCATCAGCCTCACTGTCTTCCAGACTCAACAAAGTCCAGTGGCAAGACAAAAGTCAAGACATCCAGTGATAGCCCAGGAAGCAATAGATGACCTTGGTGTCTTTGATGTCTGACCAAGCTCTAAGCGCTCCATGGCTTCAGCTGCCTTCATGGCCATTGGGACAAATTGTTCTCCTCCTCCCATTCCACCATGAGCCATAAATGTGGCTGAAGTTGTAGAGCACTTAGCGCTTCATCAAACATGGAAGATGCCAAGGTCATCTACTGCACCCCAAGCCATCAGCAGCAGTCCTGACTTTTGTCTTGCCACTGGACTTTGATGACTCTGGAAGAGAAAGTGAAGCTGATGACTTTGAGCAACTCTGCCTCCCTTAAATCCAATTCATACCTGAGTCAGGATATCACCTTGTGATATCATTGGTCCTCTTCAAAAATGAAGGATGAGTGACAATAGCAACAGTATTAGTCACATTCTTGGGTTAGACATCCCCCCCATATCCTTGATGGATTTGAGGCCTGTCAGTTACTCTCTATCTGGTTCAGCCCATCTGCCAAGATGGTTTTCCCAGGGTGTGGCCGCTGCTCATGCTACAGCTTTTGGAGCTACAGGTGAAAGTTGAGTTCCAGGTGGACACCAAAAGTAACTGAGCAGCCCTGAAAAGGGCCCGGCAAGTCCTCACACCAGAGGTGCTAGTCTTCCCTGAACACCCCATGTATCCCATGAGGTAGATGGTTTTAACCTTGGTGGTTATCTAGTATGCTTAAAAGATCCAGAATCATTGACAGGTAAATTCTCCAGTGGTAAATGCTTCCTGTAACTATACTCTTCTCATTGTTCATCACATAGTAAGCACTTAATAAATGCTTTTGCATTCATTCATTCATTCATTCATTCATTCATTCATTCATTCTTGGGGGGAAAAGGTTGAGGCACGTATGGTTGCTTGGCCAGAAGATCTAGATCCTAAATGAGTGGCTCAGACAGTATGGATCTGAGGTAAAAACAATGTACCTCTTCAGCAATTTTACAAAATATTTCATGCTTTAAGTATTAATCTCCCCTGAGAATATAATAAAAGTTATGTGTTATAGTTTATGTTTAAGAATTTATTAATGCATGCTTATGAGCCTTTTGTATTTTAAGCATTTTTTTGTGGTAGAGGATATAAAGAGCTAGTCTTTATCTGATACCTACTACACTGTATATTGCTGGAAGGGATAGTCTTTTGAGGGGAGCCCCTAACCATGAGCCAAACCTAAGGTTTGTTTTGTTGTTGTTGTTGTTGTTGTTTTTAAGAAGATTTTCCTGAAATAACTCCAGGTGAAGACACAATGAGTATAAGAAAAGCCCAATTACCTCTTTTTAGGATCAGATTCTCTTTAGACTGAACCTAGTACAAATGAAACCAGAATAGGAGCCCCTTGTAGGAGAGGGCACCGCTTCTATCGTGGGTGACATACTTCAAGTGTGGCGGTAACTGCAAAGTAAAAGACAGAGTGGACTCAGGTGAAGTGAATCAAGGAAGAAGGAAGCCAAAAGTTGCTTCCCTGTTAACTACCAGCATTTATTCCTAATTTCACCCTCTAGGACCAAGAAAATCAAATGTAACTCTTCTTCCAGATGTCGGGCCTTCAACTACTTAAGGACAAAAATATTTCTTCTCTGCGTTTTCCTCCCTAGACTATATATCCCCAGTTCCTTCAACCAATCATCACATGATAAGGTTTTGTATGACATAGTTTAAATGATGAGAGATGAAACTGGAATGAGAGATGAGACTGGAGAGAGGTCATGTTTGGAAGGCCTCAAAGGTCAAGTTTTGGGGGAGGGAGGCAGTTAGATTGGATGCTATAGATAATAAGGAATTATAGCTTTATGGGAATGAAGAGCAAATATGCTTAGTTCTCTTAGGATTATACATTTTGAGCTAAAATGGACCCAATCGATCATCTAATCCAACCTCCTCATTTTACACATGAGGACCTGAGTCCCAGAGAGGTGAAGAGAAGCCCTCCCCACTAGGAAGAGTAGCTGGAGCCTGTAGGCAGTGACATTTCTTCTAGAAGCCTCATCTAAAATTATAGGCATGCAGAGACCAGAGAGCTGTAGGCACGCCCACATCTAAAATGCTCATCTCTCTAGGATGGCTCAGCTGTAGCTCTTATGGAAGTACTTCTCACAGTCCTTTGCAGTCTTGGAAGTGTGCAGTTCTTTAATTTCATGTGCACTAACCTGGAAAGTGCTACATTTCAGCCATCATTGAACGAAAGGCACTTTGGGATCCTTCTGACTGAAAGCACATTCCCACCATCACTGTAACTATGACTATTACTACTAAACTATGACATCCCCAGGATTACTTCAGAGCCCCAAAAACTGTCACGTAGACACTCACTTCCCAGGGATCATCGTATTTTTCAGGAGAAGAATGTTATGCTCAGACCCTATAAGGGAATGTAATAATTTTCCAACAATGGGCTCCCCTACCTTTTTTTTTTCCCTTAAAACTTAATTGGCTCATACCTAGACAGGAGCATCCAGGTCGACATCTAGACATTTTTTGGCCTGTACGATAAATTTCTTTGTGCTAGGGTCAATGAAATAATCAAAAACTGTTACCTGGGGAGAAAATTTTTATGGTTCTCATTTCTTTGACCATCTACTAAACTCCATGAGATAGTCAATCAAGTGTAAAATAAGAGAAGAGAATAAAAGCCTATTAGATCTTGGCCCTAGAAAGTTTAAAAAAAAAACAGATTGATTAAATCCAAGTTTGAGGACCGCAGTGCTTTAGTGAAAATGGTCAGTAATTGGGAACTCACTGATCTATTTTGCTCACAAACAGAAAGGACCATTGGAAATACTTAGAGGAATCCTAGTTAACCTGGTTTCCAACCCAGGCAATGGCCCAGATTGACAGGCTCAGCTTATGGACAAAGAACAGCAGGAGGGTAATGAAGGAACAGTACTTCAGAAGAGATGGGCTGAGTAGCATAGAGATAGAGAGATAGAGACAGAGAGAAAGAGAGACAGAGACAGAGAAACAAGGAGGGAAAGACAGAGAGAGAGAGAAAGAGAGACAGAGGGAGAGAGAGAGACAGAGAGGGAGAGAGAGAGAGACAGAGGGGGAGAGAGAGAGATAGAAAGAGACAGAGACAGAAAGAGAGAGGGAAAGACAGAGAAACAGGGAGAGACAGTGAGACAGAGACAGAGAGACACACAGAAAGGAGAGAAAGAGAGAGAGAGAGACAGAGGGAGAGAGAGAGACAGAGAGAGCGATAGAAAGAGAGAGAGACAGAAATAGAAAAACAGGGAGAGTCAGAGAGAGAGACAGAAGCAGAGAGAGGGAGAGAGAAAGAGAGAGAGAGAAGAGATAGAGAGACAGAGACAGAGAGAGAGGGAGAGACAAAGAGACAGACAGACAGAGAGAAAGAGACAGAGAGAGACAGAGGGAGAGACTGAGGGGGGAGAGAAAGAGAGAGAGAGAGAAGTGTCTGCCTCTATTCACAGGAAGCTGCTGTTGCCTTAAGGCCACTCAGGGGTTTGGCCTAGAAGACCCCCACACCCACAGCCCTGACACCCACCTGACTTGCCAAGAAACTGTTCCTCCAAAGTCTGCCCTCTCTTAATATAATTGGCATGTCCAAGAATAGCAGGTAGTTAGTTAAGAGTTCCTCCTCCTCAGCACAGTTTACCCCTAGACATGGAGGAATCAGCTTGTGATAATGGCTATCATTATGGCTCCAAAAAGCACTTATTTCTATACATTCTCAAGGACATTTAGAGCACTGGTGCCTGTATCTTGAACTTGGAATATAACTGAGATATATAAAGCCAGAGGACACTTTGGATCATTATATAACTAGGGCCTATAGGACTCAGTCGGTCAATAAGCATGTATTAAGTGCCTACCTTGTGCCAGGCACTGTGCTGAGCTCCAGACCAAAGGTACATTCACCTTCCAAGATACACCAGAAGCACTTATCTCACCACCACCTCCTTTTGTGACCATCAGGAGAACCTTCCTAGAGACAGTAAAGAGGGACACCTTTCCCAGCATTCACACAGGGGCTCAGAATGTAAACTTGTTCCACTCACCAATTAACTGCTGGTGTTGATCAAAGGAATATGCCGTAAACCTACAAAGAACTGGAAGCTTTGCCACAAAGGTTGTTTCAGTGAGGCATCTCAGATGTCAAATGTATGTTCTAATCACCCCCAGATTACCTTAACTCCTTTGGGCGTGGGAAGTAGAGGGAAATATATTAAGAATATGCACTCTAGGGTTTGCTAAATTTTCTTGCCTGATTTTCTAGTATTAAAAAATAGCGTGGCATAATGGAGAGATTTCGTAATTGTTATTCAGTCGTTCATGACCCCATTGGGGATTTTCTTTGCAAAGATACTGGAATGTTTTCCTTCTCCAACTCATTTTACAGCTGAGGAACCTGAGGCAACCTAGGTTAAGTGACTTGCCCAGGGTCACACAGCTAGGAAGTACCTGAGGCCAGAAGATGTCTTCCTAACTCCAGGCCCATAGCTCTATTTACTGTGCCACCTAGCTGCCCAGTGGAGAGGTAGCTGTCTTCAAAGGCAGGAAGATCTGAGTTTCAGGTTTGGGTTGGACATTTACTACCTGGGTGACCCTGGAAAAATCACTTCAACTCACACTGTCAAGGCCGGTGGTGTCAAACTCAAATAGAAACAAATCCCTAAAACAGACATAAGGATCCCTGCAGGCTTCATGTTGACTTAGAAAAGCACATCAACATTATCTATGTTCTACTGCATTTTATTTATTTTGCTAAATATTTCCCCAACTTATTTTAACCCAATTCAGAATGTTGTGGTCCTAGTGTTTGACCCCTCTGCTATAGTCAACTCTCTAAGACTCAAAGTTGCAGAAAGGATGTCAATCTTCACTGGAAGGAAAATTCTTCACCCAGGAGTTCTGCATGCCTGTGAAATGACAAGTCCTTATCCTTACCCCCCTCTCCATCCCTTCAAATATTTCAACAGTGGGCTTTGAGAAGAGACAATGGGAAAAGAGTGTAGGTGATCCAAGAGTGAAGGAGTCCAGGGAGGTAGGGTATAAAATTGGGAAGAAAGGGCCCCAGATACAGTATAGTTCAGATGGCAATAGTTTTCTGCTTTAGCAAAGGTCTCCTGTGAAAATCTTGAGATTTTCATATTCCCTAACCCCCTACCATCTCCTAGCCTTAATAATTCCATAAAGATGAGAAACTCTACTGTTTGTGAGAACTCCCAAGGGAGATTCCACAGCTCATCCCTTTTCTTTGACCATTCAGTCCAATGTTAAATGGGATCAGCTTAGGATCCCTTAGGATCAGCTGATTTTTTCCTTACAGGATGTCTCCCAATGTCCATTTTTTTGTGTGTGTGTTCAAGCTTAAAAACAAAAGCTTCTATGGAAATATCCCTCCCATATGCCTGACAGGTGTAAATCTCCATTCTCATACAGGTGTTGTTCCCTACTTTTTTACTCTGACACAAATGATTTTTGGGGGGAAGGGGAGGTAGATAGTATAAACCCTTAGATCTTTGCCCTTGGAAAACTCTTTATAATTATTATATAGCCCTTTTTCTTAAAAGGGGATGTTAGAGCTCACCAAAAATAACTTGAATATGAAATAGTTTGGAGTTTAGTTTAAGCTGGTTTTGAACTGCTGAAGCTGGAGTGGGATGCAAAATGTCAAAATGAATCCTCCCACCCTTAGTGAAGAGGCCTAGGGAAGTGCTGGGGTGGGGAGGGGATAAAGGCAACTACTTCCTATTGGAATGTGATATGTATGGGCTGTGCTTTTGTCTGAGCCATGATGTTTATGAGAAACGGAAAACCTGAATCACCATCAGCAAACAGGCTGAATTGGAAATGGCGAATTTAAAAAACTGCTTGTCGATTTATAACGAAGACATAATACCCGGGATGGGTATAGATATTTCATACACACATATTGTATTATAAAGATGTACACATTAGTGCTATTGACTCATTTTTTCTGCAATTATTTTTAAATATTCTATTTTTTTTGGATGATGCCAGTCCCTCTGAAACTTTTGATACCAAAAGATGAAATGTGTGGGAAATGTTGAGGGATTGGTTTTCTTAAAAAAAGGATTTTATGCATGGAGAGATTACAAAAAAATATTATAATCATCTCTGAATTCATTCACTCACCTGATCATGTAAGAGTGTTCCACCAAAGGCCCAGACACTTGCAAATGCAAAATATATTTCATACAGTTCAGGAGGAGAGTCTGGGGGAGTATTCTGTGCTGTCAGAAGACAATCCAGTAATGAGCACAAAGTCTTCAACAAAGACAAACAGAATAAAAGGGCTGCTGGTAAAGTCACTGCCAACTTACATAATAGCTGAGCTGGAAGGATTTTACAGAAATGGTAATGAGTACAAGAATGCACCCAACTTGAAGTGTTTTTATTTAAGAGATTTTAATTAACCAGAAAATAAGCACTAATCCCTGGAACCTGGAAAATAACAACATACTCATCTTAACAGTCCAGGGTGGGGGAGGGGAGGGAATGAAGAAGAAGAAGGAGGAATAAAGAAGAAGATAAGAATAGGGAATAAAGATTTGGATGCGGAGCACAGTGCAGAAGAGGAGGGATGGCTAACAGCCTGAAATGGTTGTGATACAACCTTCATTTCTGAAATGTGAACTCAAAAACTGACTTGCTCAACCTTCTGGAATTCCCATGCTTTCGCTCCTCTTGCAAAGTGAGTATTAAGGCTAGAAATGCTATTGAAATAGCATGGACTCCGGAGGACCTGAGTTCAAATCTGTCCTCTGACACCTAACAGTTGTGTGACCCTGGGCAAGTCACTTAACCCTGATTGCCTCACTAAATAAAATAAAATAACAACATAAATTAAAGAACCCAAACATTCCTGTCTTGCTTTTCTCATCTTCTTTTAATATGGAATAGTTTATGTCCAATACATGTTATTCCCACCCAGAATTCACTTTAACATTCCTTTTCAATCATCACCACCACTCAGGAAACTCACCAAAATCCAAGAGCCTTGAAGGGATTTTAAAAGTTTTGGATGAGGAAGGAAAACATTCTCACCATGAGAGACAGCCTATTCAAAAATTTGCTTGCAAGAAATGGAATATCATATACTGGGCATACAGAGCAGGCCAATTTGATTGGAATGTAGACTTCATGAGAGTAAGTAAAGTGACATCAATCTGGATAGGTAGACTGAAGACAGATTGCGAAGGACCTTATGTAGAGTATACTCTACATAAGTAGATAAGTGATTAACAACAAGAAAAAGGGAAAAAAAGAACATGCATGACATACTTCTAAATTTAATCTGCATTATTAACATTTATTTTATTAGCATTTTCTCTATTGGAAAAGATCTTCAATTATGCTAAGTTCACCACTGTAAATTTTAAAAAGAATTACAACCTACAGATGTATATTAATATTATTATTGTTATTTAAAGGAGATTCTGAAATTTATTAAATGAAGGTTATAGAAGGCTCAAGCTCAAAAATTGTCTTCAATCTTGAAATCATAATATCAATTAAATGTTGATCATTGACTTGCAAGGTCAAAAAGGACCTTGAGAGACAATCCAGTTCATCCTGCTAGTGTCAGACAACATTGTTCATCTGAACCATCTAAGATAAATAAAAATCTATGCTAGTTTTATGTGAGTGCTTGCTGGAATGTCTCCTGAAGAGCAGATACCATTCTTACTTCAACTGACAAGACATCTTTCCCATCAATTCTAATTTCTAACAGTTTTGAAGAGATTAAAAATCTTTTGCCAAAATTAGAAAGCTTTGTTGACCTTATACCACTAAAGTTCTGTTCTAATGCTTCATTGTGGCAAGGTTTTCTACTTAAACTTTTAGGGACACCTCTATCTCTTCCTGGTGGCAGAGTAGAAGTCAACACTTTTGTTCCTCCTTTCCTCCAGTTAGTGGAACTGCAGCAGTGTTTCTGTCTCTCTCTCTCTCTCTCTCTGTCTCTCTCTGTCTCTCTCTGTCTCTCTCTGTCTCTCTGTCTCTCTCTCTCTCTCTCTCTCTCTCTCTCATTCTCTCCCTCCCTCCTTCCTCCCTCCCCATGGCTAAATTCTTAGTTAATGAGACAATGCCTCACCTTCACATCTCAACCAGCTTTCCACCCAGGACATCTTGCCTAATGCATTAATACACCTCCTCTTCCTTCCTCCCACTCCCAAGTTTTCTACCTCTTCTTCTAGGTACAATAATCAAGCCAATATACCAATATTACTGTTGCCTTTAGAAAGGGCATATCAATTGACTGCCTTATGGGTCAATTCACCGTTTCTGAAATTCGCCAGATCCTCTGTTCCCTGACACTGTTCTCTCTATGTGTTTTTTTTCCTTTTAAAATGTAAGTTAGCTCCCTTAGGACAAGTACTGTCTCTTTTAGTCCCAGCACCTAGTACACTGTCTGACAGATAGTAGGTGTTTAATGATTGCTTTTTCATTCATTCGTTGGTTGTGAGCTTGGGGGCCTATGTAGCCTTGTAGCAAGGTATACCTAACAGGGTCCCAGCAAAGTAGATTCTAATAATATTTAGGATGGTATTTCATATAGTATTATAGCTTATTCCATACTATTTACAAAAATGTTTATGTATCTGTGTTTTTCATGGTTTAATAATTCGTGGCTAAAAATTATATCATATGCACACCTATCAGATTGGCTAACATGACAAAACAGGAAAATGATAAATGTTGAAGAACATGTGGGAAAATTGGAACATTAATGCACTGTTGGTGGAGTTGTGAACTGATCCAACCATTCTGGAGAGCAATTTGGTACTATGCCCAAAGGGCTATAAAACTATGCATACCTTTTGACCCAGCAATACCATTTCTAGGTCTGTATCACAAAGAGATCATACAAATGGGAAAAGGACCCACATGTACAAAATATTTATAGCATCTCTTTTTGTGATGGCCAAGAATTAGAAATTGAGGGGATGCCCATCAGGTGGGGAATGGCTGAACAAGTTGTGGTATATGAATGTAATGGAATACTATTGTGCTATAAGAAATGATGAGCAGGCAGATTTCAGAAAAATCTGGAAAGACTTACATGAACTGATGCTGAGTGAAGTGAGCAGAACTAGGAGAATATTATACACAATAACAGCCATGTTGTGAGATAACTAATTCTGATAGACTTAGTTCTTCTCAGCAATGCAAGGATCTAAGCCAATTCCAAAAGACTCATGATGGAAAGTGCTATCCACACCCAGAAAAAGAACTATGGAGTCTGAATGCAGATAGAGGCATACTATTTGTTCTCTCTCTTTTTTTTTTAGTTTTGTTTTGTATCTTCTTTTTCGTGGTTCCTCCCATTGTTTCTAATTCTTCTTTACAACATGACTAATGTGAAAATATGTTTAATATGAATGTATATGTAGAGCATATATCAGGTTGCATGCTGTCTGGGGGAGGGGGAAGGGGGAGAAAATTTAGAACTCAAAATCTTATGGAAGTAAATGTTGAAAATTAAAAGTTAATTAATTAATTAAAATTATAACATATGGAAAATGCTATCTATCCCCAGAGTCTGAAAACAGATCGAAGCATACTTTTTTTAAACTTTATTTTTCTTGGGTTTTTATTTTGGTCTGTGTTTTCTTTTACAACATGACTAATATGGAAATACATTTTTCATGACTAAAACATATATATATATGTATATATACATATATAATAAATTAACCTGAGTTGCTTTTAATCAAAGTTATTGTCACTATCAAAAAAAAGCAACCAAAAAGATTTTTATATTGTCCCACCCCTATGCCTATGTTCTCATCTTTACAAAATCTTTGTGAAAATGATTTACACGTTTTCAGGGGCGGAAGAGAAAAGACAGATTTAAACACATGATAATTCTATAGCAGATCAAATCTTTAATCACACAGTTATCAAAAAAGTGCAGCCAGCACAAGATCCCACTGTGCTTTTTGTTTGTTGACTGTAGAAAGCATTTGATTTGGTAGAGCAAATTATACCTTTAAAGGCTCTACTCCAACAGGTGTTCCCCATATATGTTAGGATCAGGAGAGATTCCTTGCCACAATGGAGAACTTTGCCTGGTGATTCTTTGTTATTATCAAGAAGGGCATAAAATAAAGAACTATTGATCGCCAAAGGAGTTTGTGACTGCCACAGACAACATCGGGCACAGAACCTAAATGGAAGAGAGATTCCCTGTAGATGACCACGTCCTCCAGGTTCTCCAACTGACAAATGGCACCATGCTAACAACATCAAGCCCTAGAACACTGAGCAGCATTCTAACTAAAATTCAAAATTGATCAAAAGAGTTTGGTTTATCAATTCACAGAAGAAAAACTACATAGGTGAAAAATGCCTGCTCTCCAGACTCCCACGTGCAGTTGGATGGACAGCCCATAGAGCTGATATAGCAGAATGTATCCTTTGGATGGACACTTAATATGTGCAATGAGCTGGCTCAAAGACCCTATATAAGGAATATAAGGAACCCCTTACACCACTATTCAAAGATCCTTCCAGTTACTGGCTGAGAAGGAATGATCAAATCAGTGTTGTTAACAGGTGGCATTACAGACTCCAAATCCCTTCCCAGGACAGTTGTTAACACAGAGGGTTCCAAATCAAAGAAGGAGCAGCTGCTGCCTGAGGAAGACAGTAGTTACATTGGCAGTAATTGTAGACAAACTGTACCAAGCCTCAAGGCCACATCTAAAGTGGACTAAATGATGCCTCTGGGGCACTACATGAGCATGTGCACACACTAAGAAGGTGGTTATCTTTTTTAAATATACATTTAAGTAAAATATTTGAGGATTTTCCCTAATGGTTTATTTTTTTTTTCTTCTGTAACAGCTACCCTATTTGGCCTACAAAGTTAAACACACACACACACACACACGCAGGCACACAGGCATGCACGCATGCACACACATACACACACACACACTACATACAAGGAAAAAAAATCTTTCAAAAACTACTCTGGTATAGTGCTTGCTATGAAAGCCTCTCTGCTCATTAAACTTTCCTGTGCCTCTGCTTTCATATAAAAATGTCTATGAAGTAATTTTTTTAAATGATCTATTTTCTGGCCTAATTATCTGTGTGTCCCTGAAGTCTTCCATAGTAATTCCTATTGTTTGCCATGAACCCCACAGGTCAGGGTAGAAGTGACCAACTGCGGGCTTCTCTGCTTCTGAACTGGGCCAGCCAGGCTCTTACGGCTCCAGCAGATTTTTTTTTTTTTTTTAGTTCAATAGGAGCTCAATAATCTGTATTTTTTTTCTTTCTTCGAGACCATCCAGAACAAGAAAAGGGTCATTGCTCAACATGAGGGACAAATTGCTATTGAGGTAAAAGAAGGCAGAATGTGAACCGGGCTGCTCAGTAGTGAGGTGACAGAGCTAGAAGCATGAGTGGGCACACGAGTGTGCACACACAAATCACTTTCTTTCCATGGTTTCATTAAAGAGCTCTCCACTGTTGGTTAAAACAATAGGATAACTGGGATCTGCAGAACAAAAGCATTTGATTAGAAAACAAAGATTCTGACATGTGTACTTGCTAATGGTACTTTCTGAAGTATTTCAGTCCAATCTAAAATTTCCATTAAAAAACAAAACAAAACAAAACAAAAAACAGAACAAGACTACATTCTGCAGTTTGGTTGTCTAATGAAATCCAACCCATGGCCTAGCTAGTCAGGGTTTTGTTTGCTGCACCACAGTATCCGTGGTTAAGGTGGATTGGGCTATTGGGAGGAATTTGAGTGGTTCTTGTTCCAAGTACCTGGAAAACAATAAGACACAAAGGTTTTTGAAAATCTTTTCCTTGAACTTCTACATTTTCTTTCTTTTAAAAAAAATTATTTATTTGTTTTTAGTTTTCAACATTCACTTCCGTAAGATTTTGAGTTCCAAATTTTCTCCCCATCTCTCCCTGCCCCCACCCCAAGACAGTGTGCAATCTGATATAGGCTCTACATATACATTCATATTGAACCTATTTTCACATTAGTCATGTTGTAAAGATGAATTAGAACCAATGGGAGAAACCACAAGAAAGAAGAAACCAAAAAAAAAAAAGAAAGAAAAAGAGAGATCAAATAATATGCTTTCATCTGCATTCAGATTCTATAGTTCTTTTTCTGGGTGTGGACAGCATTTTCCATCATGAGTCGTCTTGGATGCTTGCATTGCTAAGAGGAGATAAGTCTGTCAAAGTTAGTCATCGCACATTGTGGCTGTTACTGTGTACAATGTTGTCCTGGTTATGCTCATTTCACTCAGCATCAGACCATACAAGTCTTTCCAAGTTTTTTTGAAGTCTGCCTGCTCATCATTTCTTATAGCACAATAGTATTCCATTACATTCACATACCACAACTTGTTCAGCCACTCCCCAACTGATGAGCATCCCCTCAATTTCCAATTCTTTGCCACCACAAAAAGAGCTGCTATATATATTTTTGTACATGTGGGTCCTTTTCCCATTTGTATGATCTCTTTGAGATATAGACCTAAAAGTGCTATTGCTGGGTCAAAGGGTAGGCACATTTTTGTAGCCCTTTGGGCATGAACTTTTACATTTTCAAGTATCAAAATGGAAAGTGTAGAAGAAAAAATTCTCAAAACACAGAAGCCATTGCTTTCATTTATTTATGCATTTTCATATTGAATCTGAATTCTTGTTTAAAGTCTCAGAATTTCTATCACTTTAACACAGAGAGAAGGAGCACTCATTGAACTCGGGCAACCAAAGTCCAAGCAGGGTGATAGATCTGATTTCCCCTCTCCCCTCTCCGATTCTAGCTGTCTATTGCTGGGTCAGCAAGGAAAAGTTGAATGTAGAACCATACAATCCATCCCCCATTTGCTCTGTATCACAGTTTTCAAAAGTCCTGGAAATTTCCCTGGCTCTAGATCTTGTTGAGATGAGGCCAGGTAAAAAAGCAATAAAGGCCAAGGAGATAAGTTTTCCTAACTCCCAACGTGGCTGCCTTGATGCAATCATTTTGGTGTGTGCCCAGAGCATTTTTCAATGGCCCTCAAATATCCTCAAATATCACCATTCAAATAGGACTTGTATTATTGAAGATATCAGATAAAAAGAGTTCAACAAAATGTTAACATTTGAGGAACTCACTGAAAAATTTCAGAAGGAAGAAAATCAAGATGACAAAAACATTGTTCAAAAAAATGAAATTGGGCACTTTGGAGGAAATAGCAACAAAACCAACAATGAAAATTCTCATTTATATAGCACTTTCATGTGGGGGATGTACTTTTCATCAAGCACATCCCCAACAAAATTGTGGAAGTAAGTGGTACAAATATTATTCTCATTTTACAGATGAGGCAATGAGTTCATTAAGGTTGTGACTTGTCCCAGATCACACATAGGAAATAATATAAAAGTCTGTCATTCAAAACCAGGACTCCCAACTCTAAGCCTACTTGGAGTGTGGGCAGCTATAAAAGTGCTTTGCTAACCCTAAAGCACAAAATAATTGCCAGCTATTGCCCTTAGGAGGCAGCAGAGTTATCTATCAGTGGAGAAAATTCTTACTTCCCTGTGTGACCTTGGGGAAATCACTTAAACTTTCAGGACTTCAGTTTCCTCAGTTGGGTTATGTGCCCTCTGTAGGCCCTTCTAGCTCTATATGAACAATCCTTTGATTATTATTAGAAAGGGCACAGAATTTGGGAGTTAGGGTTCATCAACCCAGATCTGCCATGGACATGCTTCATTACCACGGGCAGGTTATTTCAACTCTTCACAGAATCTTAAAACTGAAAACTTAGAACTCATATAAGTCTAACTCACTCATTTTATAGCTGAGAAAACTGAGGCCTAAGGAGGTTATATGGTGAGAAAGGTGAGAAAGACACAGGGAAACATGGATGTTCCAGGATAAGAAGGCAATAGGGACATATGTTCCAGGGTGGTACAGTAACTGAGACATCAGAAGAACCAGGACAGGAAGAAATCATTGCTGTACATTCCATGTGCTAAATCAGTGATCTGGGGATATTCAAGGAGAGGCCAAGAGGCTTGTTCTAAGGTCATGTTGAATTAGCCAGACACCATATGGGGCCAAAAGCTAGTAGTCATGTGCTTCAGTAGTTTGTCACAACTCCATTAAACAAAAGGGGGAGAGGGAGAACAATATGAATTCAAGGCCAAGAATGAAACAAATAAGTCAACATCAGTACAAGAAGATCAAGGCAGGGTTTTGGAGCCCAGTCCCAAAGCCTTGGCAAGTTATTTTGCTCACTTCACTAAAGTATCGGGTGGCGTGTAAATTAAGGAGAGCAAAGCTGGTTCTGTGTCTCCAATCCACATACTAGGCAAAGCTGCAGGTGGCACAAGTTTAAATCCTCATTGTCCCAAAGAGAGGAGGGGTACATCCGTGTCATGGTTATTGTTGTTCAGTCATTTTCAGTCATGTCTGACTTTTCATGGCCCCATTTGGGGTTTTCTTGGCAAAAATACTGAAGTACTTTGCCATTTCCTTCTCTAGCTCATTTTACAGGTGAGGAAACTGAGGTAAACAAGGTTAAGTGACTTGTCCAGAGTCACATAGCTAGTGATTCTCTGACATCAGATTTGAATTCACAAAGATGAGTCTTCCTTACTCCAGGTCTGGCACTCTATCTACTGCACCACCTAGCTGTCCTACAAAAGTAGAGAGACTAATTATTGGAAGCAGTATGGAGGTAGTATGTAGTATTGGATCTATAGTCAGAAGACCTGGGTACAAATCTCAATTCTACCATTTACATCTTATGTGACCACAGGCAAGTTACTTAACTGTGCTAGTCTTCAGTTTTCTTATCTGAAAAAATAAGGATATAAAATAGATGGCCTCTCAGGTTCCTATCATCTCTAAATCTATGATCCTACTCTATACCTCATTGTGGCATGAAAATGACTTTGGCTTCCTGAAACCTTTATTCATGGTGCACAAGCTGTAGCTAATTCAACCAAGGTGGAAACATTCCTAGGATGGGTCCAATAGCAGACCAGGTCTTCTGCCCAAAGATTCACCTAACTGAGTACTGAAAGGTTCATTGGAAATTTGGCCACCTGGTAAAGATTTTTTCTTTTTTACCTATGGTAACTCTTGAAAGAAATAAAAATGGAAAATAGCCCTCAGTCCTGTGTAGCTCCTTTCTGCTTCTGGAATGATAATATTAGAGTAGGCAGAAAAGGAAGCATACATTTCAATAATCATACAATTCTTAGACCACCTACAAATCTTAATTTAACTGTTGATGCTTAATGTGTCAATCCAATCCAATTCAATAAGGATATGTTATGCATATTATCATTTTTTCAAATAATGAGTTGATTCAGTACTGTAAGATTTGAACCATATCCATATTGACAGTATTACTTACATGTGGAACCAAGAGACAAAGAAACTGAATCTAAATGGAAGGATGGCTTATAAATTATTTTTGGAATGGTAAATAAAGGAACTGGTGGAGTTAGGTTCCTGGTGCACTCAAGGGTAATAAGACATTTCACTTCATGGGACACAAAGTTAATTTACCTTGAAGTGTTTATGGTCCACATAAAGAAGGATATCATCATGGAGATAGATGCAGGTTAGGCTATTACAGAGGATGAAGAAACAGAGAAATTCTATGAAGAACTTGATGATCCTTTAATACCTAGTAACTTCAGTACAAAAGTGGGTATGAGAGAGAATAGTGAAAACTATATTGGAAAATATGGTTCAGGATGAAAAATTGAAAGATGAATGGTTTTTAAATTCTTCAGAAGCCTTTATCATTATACATCATGAATATTTTTCCTGAGAAATGAGAATGAGAAAGCTTAATGTGGAAAGCACCAAATAATATCATCAAAAAGATTAAATTGACTATATCTTAAGACAGAAAACAAAGTTACCCACGTTAGGATCATACCAAAGTCAGTTCTGTGTGCAATAAGAACACCAACCGATTTTTAAAAAAAAGTCAAAATCAACACAAAATTATAAGGAAGCTTAAAGATGAGAAGAAACCTTGTGTATGATTATGCCAGAAGTGTTTACATGTTTTGTTGACTCTGACAAATGGAAAGTGAACAAAAATAAAGATACTGACTTTGGCTATCACCATTTCTTAGAAAAATGTAACCAATACAAAACAGTTGCAACAATGAGAAGGATAAAAGAGCTCAGAATTTTCCTCATATGAAAAACTTGATTTCTTCACCAAGTGAAAGGATGTTGCAGCTAATGGTAACACTGGTTTAAAATATAAGCTCATTCACAAAATATTATGGACAAAGATTATTAGTAATATTGTTTCACAAAACATAAAAAATTGGTTGAAGGGAAAATGAGTCTTCAAAAACATAAGCCAAATCATTCCAATAGCATTTGTAGGTGAAACCAAAAAGAAAGCAAATAAATAAATTTGAAATGGAATAGCTCTGCTGGCACTTCTTTAGTCACCTAGTTTCATCATTAATAATAAAGGAATCTCTCTATTTGGACTTTATCTTTTCAGTACCCAATGTACTACATGAAGAAGTAGAGTTAGCACTTATGAAGATGAAATTGGAAAGAACAGTTGTACTGTACCAGTTACACACAAAAGAAACAAAGAAAACAATTTTAAAGCACTCACATTAATTTTCAAGATATCTCAAAAAGAAGAAAGATTGCAAAAAGGTAGAAAATATAATGGATGGTCTTATTACCAAAAATTTGCTAGTGAAAAGACATCAGCAATTACTGTACTAAATTCCTACTTTCTCATCTCTATAAAATATTTATGAGAATGGATTATGTAAGCATTAAGGGAATACTTGATGAAACCATGAGAAGAGGTTCATAGACAATTTTCTGCAGCATATCTATGTATACAGTCATACAACTAATGAGAGGTATAATGATAAGATCCCACTCTGCCCAGATCAAAATGCTATCCTAAAGGTTCTCTTCAAACATGATGTCACTCATACCTATGTTAAAATAACACAGGATTCTATTACCTCCCAAATACGTATGTTTGATGGTCCATTAAGTATCAAAATCAAATGAGAGATAAAATAGGTAGCTATATGCTAACTTAAAGTGTTTGCTAATGTCATAAAAATAAATTAGGCATAGTTCAAATAGAAAAGAGATTCCATAACAATGGTGAGGTTCTCCAGATGCTCTTGTTTGCAGATGTCATTTTACTGATTTCCTCAAATGCTAGAATGATATAGAACATAATGAATGAGATCTATATTAGCTCCAAAGGTTTTGGCCTAGTTGTCTTTAGTGGAGAAACCAAGGAGATCATAGTTAAATCATACTGAACAGATAATGCCAGGCAATTAAGTAAACACTGCCCACTGACTTCGATCCATATATCTTGAACACCTATGCAGATGGGCCATGAACCAGAAGCACTCCTTAAATAAGAAGAGGCCATCTGGCTAGACCCCATTAAAAAGCTGTCGATGATCCTAACCTTCTGCCTACCACAACTACTCATCTTTTTAATGCCAATATTTTCCCATTTATGGTATGTGAATCATGAAATACAACAGTATAAGAAGAACTCAAACTGCAGATAACCCAAGGAATAATGAGATGGTACCTGGCGGGTGTAAGTAGGCTATTGCACCTTACCAATGATGTCTTGAGCCTTGGTAGCACTGTGAAAGAATCACTATATAAACCACGGCACTATTGTGCTGTTTTCACAATGTCATAATTTTTTCATAATGTCATAATTTTCATAATTTCATAACACATACCTGTTTTTATAATTTTGAATGAGTCTATGCATTTTGAGCTTCTGATATCAAGAATTTCAGCAGAATGAGACTCATGGAGGCACCTCTGTTACTGTCATGACATTGCAGTTGTTGTTAATGTAGGAAGTGATAGTACAGAGTATACAATTAGGGAGAAGGAAAGGGATAAGCATTTACATAGCATCTACTACGTGCCAAGCACTAGGCTATTTTATCTGCATATAGAATGACTTATTAGTGCTGCTTATTGCTTACACTAACCACACTGTTCTAGGAGATGGTAAGATATTACCATGAATAAAACATGGTAAGATATTATAAACGTTCATTTCAGAGACAATAAATTGGGAACAAAACAAGCTTCTGTGTCTGTGATGGTATCAAGTTCTTGTATCATCCTTATTTCTTGCAGAAATATGTATGACTGACTCCCTTGCAGAATCTTCTCATGTGATTCATAGGATCATATGTTTAGAGTTAAAAGGATCCTTAGAGACCATTGAGTTTAATCCTCTTATTTTAGATGAGGCATCAAGAGGTTGCGACTTGCCCAGGGTCACACAGTTAGTAAAGGTATGAGGTGGAATTTGAACCCAGGTTTTCCTGACTCTAAGTTCAGATGCAAATTATGGGAGATTAATTTTGTCTGTGTTCTGGAAGGATTCCACTGGTCTGTGGTTTTGGGGAATGAGCTCAACATGACCTGATCAGTGATAATTACTACTATATATACTATATATATAAAAAGCAGATTATAACTGACATTAAGCTTTACTGACTAGCACATATCTGACAATATTTTTTGAGACATTTCATTCCCTTTCATCTAGAATACAACAGCAAAGAGAGGACACAGCAGTTCACAACAAAATAGGTATATGAAAATAACATTTGTACAAGTAAGGTGTCCTGCACTGGGTTCATCAGCACTTCCTCTCCATTTCTTCAGTCCATGTCCAGGTAGGACAAGGGTCATTGCATAGAACATGGGTCTGTAGATTCTGGACAAATAAGGATGCAACTGCTAAATTTTGAGCTTCTATGTAAGTGGTGTCAATCATACAACATTTTGGGTTATAAACTATGCTTTTTACTGAAAGCTCTAGTCCCTCCACCACCACCACCACCCCCAAAAGTCTTCACAAACCAAATAGAACCTTAAACATGGCTCTAGAACTTCCAAATGAAAAATGTAAATTAACCATAAGCTAAAACCCAACATACTGACTCAAAAACTTGACTTTTTGCACTTCTTATTATTTGATGATTAATGCTTATGTTATGATCTAGGAACATCTTAGCCATTTAGGCACATCAAAAATATCTAAGGGGAATCAACTGCAGGAGAAGAAGTTGTTAATAGACAAATCCAAAAAGGAAGGTGATATATGCTGGTATTGAACCAATATCCAATCATTAAGCTCTCCAGAGCCAATATTCCTTTTCCCCAACCCTCACTGCATCAGGAGTGAAAATAATGTGAGCTCCACAACAACATGTTAAGTTATGTACTTGGCTAAAGCCTTCCAGTTTGTCTGTCCTGGGGTTTGTTTCTCATTTACTTCTTGCTCCATTAGAGCTCACTGAACACACAAGAGGGTCTTTTGTGGTCATCTAAGCAAGAACACAAGGAGAAAGAACTTTTAGAGGATTGGTTACAAAATACTCATTACTTCCTGCTCAACTTGAACTGACAGTGTGATGAGCCAGTTGTGAGGACTTGTCTTTCTGCTCTGGAAAATACTAGATCTGCTGCCAACTTGGGATGAGAGAACAGCTGCTTTCTTTTCTCCAGAGTGAAGATACTCCCTACATTTATTCATTTGCTTGTATTTGAATCCTGCAGTCCCCCTCCATTACTTCTACTTTAAGTTGGGGATTATTCAGTTGCATCTGACTCTTTGTGATCCCATGGACCATGGCATGCCAATTCTGTCCATGGGATTTTCTTGGCATAATACTGGAGTGGTTTGACATTTACTTCTCCAGTGGATTAAGGCAAACAAAAATTAAGTAATTTGCCCAGGGTAACACAACTAAAGAGTGTCTGAGACTGGATTTGAACTCAGGTCTTCAGACCTGAACTTTTGAACTTCAGTGGTTCTAGACCCAGCACTCTAATCTGCTGAGCCACCTAGTTGCTTCCCTTTTTTTAAGTTACTGACACTCTATTGCTACGGTAAGAATGAAATAACTAGAAATGCTTTAGGATAAACAAGGAAAAATCAGTAACAAAGCAAACAACCTAGGAAAACAACTGGGAGACATCATTCAAAAGACAAATTTGAGAGAAGAGCAGAAGGCAAGATTATTTAAAAAAAAAAAAACCCAGTATGCATTCCAAAGCCAGGTAGAATTTTTCATTCTATGTGCTGTTTTGAGTGATCCAGGCTGCTCCTTTCTGTGAATAATAGATAGTTGATTATATTTGGGTTGTGGCCAAACTATTAGGTATAGGATGACTATGACCAGCCAGCACCAGCCTGAATCTCTCCCCAAATTCCTTCTCCTTCCTTTACCTTCCTAGTCTTCAAACAACCAGGAAAACATAAAGGATATGCTAAGAATTTATCTGAAAACTTACATAGGCACAAATCAGTTTCCGATCTTGGCAATGAAGGCAAAATGGACAAACCTAATGATGGGTGAACCTAGAATAACTCATCTCTTCTTAGCTATCTTTTTTAATGACTTACAGGTTGTATCCTCTACCAATATCTCACACCAATACTTCTTCATGGTATGGAGATTATCCAAAAGTGGTAAGTCCTATTCTGTGCTGGAAAAGCTTTGAGTATGGTCCCAGTGACAGATTGGGTCTGCTATCCAAGGAACAGGTAAGTTAAACAAAGAGAGGCTTATCACCACAGGTGATAAATTCTTGGACCTCAGCAACCCATTAAACAAAGAAAAATACAAAATAGCTTCTTTCTGAGTGGAACCCTTCTGTTTCTGTAATACTGATGTCAAAGGATGGTGTAAAGAGGGAATCATGGAGGGTTCTAAAAAGTCACATAATTTTTAGACCATCTATAAACATTAATTCTACTATGTGTACTCAACGAAAAGTTATTGCATGATTCAATGCAACTACTGATGACCCAACCATATCAATATTGCCATTCTTACTGTAAATGAACAAGAAGACATCAAGAAGTCATAAATAGAAAAATATGTCAGAATGTTTCTTAGAGAGGGAAAGAAAGGATTTGACAATCTTGATTTCAGTGTATAACCTGCAAGCAAACAAGAAGAAACATCATTTCATGGAGTATTGGGGGCATCATATGGTACTAGTGATGACCACCATGATGATAGCTACATCCTATATCTATCGTGGAAGAGGAACTGGTAGAGCAATCCCAACAAGAATTAGACAAGATACTCCAAAATAACTCAAAATGAACATTGATACTCAGTGCCTTCAATTCAATCATTAGACCACCACAAAATACATCAGAAAACATGGTTCAGGATTAAGAAATAGAAACGGGTAAAGTGGCCACACAGAAGTAGCCTACCTATGCATCTATATATTATGAATACTTTTTTTCAAGAAGATGTTCAGAAGGCACTGGATATGATAATCACTGAACAACATCATAAAAAATGAAACTGACTAATTGACTCCCATTTCTGAATTCTTCCTATGGGCAATCCAAACAGTAAATAATTAGAGCAAAGAGCAAAATTGACAACAATTTTTTTCAAAGATAAAAAGATGCTGTAGGCAATTACAATAGCTCTAATCTGACTTAATCAAATAAACTACTGATGTTGAATACTGGCAAGAGGAGAAAGGAAAAGGCATGGATTCTGGTTATCATTGTTAACTACAGAAGTATAATGGATGCAAAGATTTTTCCACAATGAGAGGATAAGAAAGTGTCCAGAAAGCACATTAGACAGCAGTCACTTGATCTCCTAGCCAAGAATAATGGTGGTTTAAAATTTAAACTTATTGGAAAAACTGCATGGAACAAACATCCCAGGCCCTAGAGTACCATGTGAGGAAGTGGAACTAATACTCAGAAAAATGAAGTCAATTAGAAACAAGTTTATTCTGAAGGAGTATTTGCTAGAGTCAACCTAATTTTGAAGGCACTGAGAGATTAGTTTTCAAGATTCCTGAAATAGGGGAAGCCGTTGAATGATTAGAAAAAATAACAATCCCCCCACCACAAAGTGATCAGAGGATGTTATTAAGCCATCTGTGTACTTTCTCATTGTTATGTTCTGTCTTGCTGCAGACAAATAAAAGACCAGCCCTTACTGCCTTCCTGGCACTGCTTCCGATTTTTTTTACTTCATCATCATGCTCCTAGCCCTTGTTTCCACTGCCTTCACCACCACCTCAGGTTTTAAAGTTCTTCTTTTTTGTATGTTGTCTTCCCCTATTAGAATGGAAGCTCTTTGAAGGTAGGGACTATCTTTTTTTGTCTTTATATCTTCAGTGCTTAGCATAGTGCCTAGCATGCAATAAGTGCTTAATAAATGTTGCTTTGTCTACAAAATCTTTATGAGAATGGATTCTATACATACACTGATGAAGACATAAGAAGAGAAAAGATAAGAGTTTACAGATGATTTTCTAAAGTAGACCGCATATTCACAGTCACACAATTAATTGGAAAATGCAGAGAATACAAAACCTTACTGTGCTTACTGCTTGTTGGCTATTAATAAAGGTTTGGACTCCATAGGGCAAAGTGCAGCTGTAAGGGCTTTCCTCAAGCAAGGGTTTCTTGTGCACATGCAAAATTCCATAGAACCACAGAAATAATATATTCAAGAATCTTGTAACTATACAAATGAAGGGATATTAAAAAAAAAAACAGGAAGAAGTATGCTTGCCACAGGGGTTTGCCTCTGACATGGAGGATGTCCTATGAAAAATCCAAATAGAAGCAGGATTTCCATCAGATGATGAGTTCTTCCAGATACTCTTATTTTCAGAAGATGTTGTATTTGAGCCTCAATGACAAAATGGTGAAAGACCTCTTCAGTGAGATGCATGATGATTCAAAATAGATAGACCTGACAATCTACACAAGATAAAAAAAAAGTCAAATGAACAAAGAATGCTTCTGGAAGAGATGCTCTGTAGAGGATAGCTATAACAGGATATAGGATATGCAATTGTATGGACAGCCCAGTGAGTTACTTCATTAACATATATATTGGACAGACTACAGGTAGAAAATGAGTTTAAATGAATAGAAGAAGAGGAGGCTGGATTGCATTTGGGAAATAACACAGTGCTTTCAATAATCCCAGGTTGCTTCCTGACAAAATAATTTATATCTTTTTAATCACCAAATTCTTCCACTTAAAGGCAACATGGCATAGTAGAAGGAGGGCCAGCTTTGGAATCAAGAAGAGCTGTGTTTAAGTCACCATCTGGGTGGCCACCTGCAAGGTGCCTTACCTCTTAGTGTTCACAGGCTACTTTCTAAAACTATAAATTACAGACAAGTTGGCAATCTGCATCAATAGCAAAAATTTCTGTACAAAGAGTTCCCCCATCCCATTGAAATCACAGGTCTCATGATGTTGAACGACTGTGACTCACGGAATACCACAATATCTGAAAATTTATAATTGTGGGTGACCCAAAGGGTCAAGGTGAGATTCACTGGGTTCATAAATAGGTAGCAACAGTTTATCAATAACAACTTACATAAAATAAGTGTTATAAAAGATATCAACCACAAAGTGAAATGAGCAAGACCAGAACATTTTACACAGTAACAGCAGCATTGTACAATGATCAACTGTGAATGACAGTTTTCTCAGCAATACAGACATCCCTTCCACATCACCCTCCCTTCATACCAGAGAAGTCTGAATTATTATAGTATTAAAAGATAAAATATGTTGATATTATATAATACTGTACATATATTTTATGCATTACTCGGTTTCTAAACTTTTTCTGTGTCTTCTGCTGGCCTTCACGTGTCATCTGCGACTTACACAAAACTCCTCCAAAATTCCCATCTAATTTCATATGCTGACACGCAATATATCAACACCACAATGGGGAAAGTCACAATGTGGAAAGGATAATTGTACAATGATCCAAGACAATCCCAAAGGACTCATGAAAAATGCTAATCACCTCCTGAGAGAGAACTGGTGGAGTCTGAATGCAAATAGAAGCATACTATTTTTGCTTTCTTTATTTTTTTGCATTTTTTTCTTTCGGTCTATTTCTTTCACAACATGACTAATATGGAAATATAGTTTACATAGTTGTACATATACAAGCTGTATCAAATTGTTTACTGTCTTAGAGAGTGAGGAAGCAAGGGAGGGAGAAAAATTAGGAACTCAAAAAAATTTTAAATGAATGTTAGAATTTGTCTTTACATGTAATTAGAAAAAATAAAACTATAAAAATTTTCATAAAGATATCAGCTAGGAAACACATAATTGGAAAAGACTATAGATGATCCTTGGAGTGAGAAGGATAAGAGAGGGACAGCTCAAGGAATACCGTAGAATTGCATGGAATTCCATGAAATTTGGGGGAAAAAACCTATAGAAAAGCCTCTAACAGGTTGAGTGGTTCTCTAGAGGAGTATGGGAAAGCATTAAAAAGGATGAGAAGTTGTGGATGAGTTGTGGTCTGCACTGTTGGAGTGCTCACATCAATTAAATCACAGAACCACTGAAAGATTGAGTTATATAAAAATTACACAAATAATTTCACTTTTCTACGCCACCCATACAAACTGGTGTTATTTCAATTAGCAGATAGCCATATAAACCTCAGTGTTTTCTGTGACTCTGATGGAAAGTGATTACAGGAATAAAAACTATTATTGAAGAAAAAAACTTCTCTGAATTATCAAGTTCTTTAAATTATGCCCTTAAACCAAAGCTCTTTCCTATTTTTACCATCTTTTCGGAAGTCTTAAATCATGTAAGGATCCCAAAAAAAGTAGCTATAGATGAGATTTTTTTTTAACTTAAGGGAAATGAAACACCACATACCAACTTTATCTCCATTATTGAGTGGTCCATATTCTCCTCTATAAATTTTTGTTGTTCAATCATTTCATAAATATTAAAGAAAAACAGGTGTGAAGAGCAAAGTAAGTAGAATAACCTGATTCTTTTTTCCTTCTTTATTTTTTTTAGGTCCTAATTTATTTTTTAAAAAATCAGTGTAAAACAGATTTACCTCCCATAGGTCATTTCTGTAAATATCTCAAGTGAAAATGACTTTCTTTCATCTTTAGCTGCAAATAAAAATGTTAATTTTTCTTCTTTCTAATGAATGTGCATGTTCACATTTATCTTATATTAATTAATATTAATCTAATTAATTGTGATAAATAGATTACCACAAAGGATAGCCACACCATGGGTACAGTCACATTGGGAGAAGGAACAGCCTGTCACCCGTAACCCTTTAAAGTCCAGCTCAAACACCATAAAGCCTTCTTCCTCTTCCATAAAGCCTCCCCTGATCTCTACAATTGGTGACAATCTCTCCATGCTTCTCGCCCTACCCAAGAGAGCTCCTGTAACACTGTAGTGTTCATCTCTCATAGGCATTCATCTTGCAAGTTAATTACCTATGATAATTACCTATGTTTGTGTCTTATTTCTCTACCAGATGGTAAATCCCATGAACATAGGAATGTGACTTAGCTAAGCTGTGTACCTCTCCCAGCACCAAGTACAGTGCCTGGCACACAGTAAATGCTTAATAAATAATTGTTGAATTTGTCATCAAAGACTTTGCCTGACCTATAATAATAAACAGCATTTTTGTGGCACTTTCAGGTTTGCAAAATGCTTTACAAACATTTTCCCATTTTATCTTCCCAACAACCCTGGGTAATAGGTGTTATTTATCATCCCCTTTTACAATTGAGGAAACTGAGGCAGATAAAAGTTAAATGATTTGCCTAGGGTCCCACAGTAGTAAGTATCTAAGACTGGATTTGAACTCAGGTCTTCCTGACTCTAAGTCCAGCACTCTAAAGCTGTCTTGACCTATGTATTTAGTGGTAATCATCATAATCAACTCATCAATTATCAAAATCAACAAAATTTGTCCAGAATGAATGGAAGATATTAACATTTGTTTTCATCTAATTCCATAGTTTTTTTAAACTGCAAAGTAATTTCCTCCCAATTGCCTGAACTGATGCTTCAGAACAAGATTAACTTAATTCATTAAACACCATTCAATAGCAGATTCATGTGTGATCTGAAAGTTATCTCAGAGACTATCATTAACTTCCTGTGAAACCTTGAGCAAATCATTTCAGCTCTTGATACCTCATACTACCTGTCTGGTGAATGGAAATTCTCTCCGAAGAGACTTCTGAATTTTCATTGATGTGGGTCCTTGCTCCATTGGAGCTGACTACATAGTCCTCCCATGTTTCAGGAAATGCCACAGCTGAAAAGTCATCATCACCTGGTGTTAGTCAGTCAGTCCACAAACACTTTTAAAGTACTAATCATGTTAAAGCCAGACACTATGCTAATCACTAGAGCTCACATTCTAATGGAGGAGGCATGTCAAAAATTGTAGATACAAGATATACACAGTGTAAAGGAAGATAATCTCAGAGAGAAGGCACTAGCAGTTGGTGGGACAAAGAAGACTTCCTAGAGAAGGTAAGGTTTAGGCTGAGTCTTGAAGGAAACCAGAAGGCAGAAATGAGAAGGGAGAGCATTTCAGGCAGGAGGGAAAAGGCACAGAGCAAGGTGGGTGAAATGTTGTATGTGAGGAACACCAAGGTCAGTGTTTCTGGATCATAGGGTACGTGGAGAGGAGTAACATAATAAAACTGGACAGGCAGCACAGGGCCAGGCAGGGAAGGGCTTTAAAGGCCAAACAAAAGAATCTTCTTAGGCCCCGGAGTTTATTGAATAGAGGAGTGACATAGTCAGGTGTGCACCTTAGGAAAATTCACTTTGGCAGCTGAGTGGAGGCTAGATTAGCATGGGCAAAGACTTGAGGCAAGGAGAACAATAAGAAAGCTATTATAATAGACCAAATATGAGGTGATCAAAGTTAGCACCAGAGTGGCAGCTGTGTGAGTGGAAGGAGGGACACATATATGAGAGAGACTCAACAGAACTTGGTGACTGATTGGATATATGCAGTGAGTATGAGTGAGATGCAGAGGAGGATGGACCTGAGGTTGTGAACCTGGGTGAATGGGAGGATGGCTATGCTCTCCACGGGAAGAGGGAAGTTTGGAAGAGAGGAGGGTTTGGGGGAAAAGTTAGCAAGTTCTGTTTTGGACACGCTGAGTTTGAGAGGACAATGAGATATCTAGTTTAAGATGTCCAAGAGGTATTTGGTGATGTGAGACTATAGCTAAGGAGACATATTAGGGCTGGATATATAAGTTTAAGAATCATCTGCATGGAGATAATAATGAATTCGTGGGAGTTGATGAGATTTCCAAAAGAGTATAGAAGGAAAAACGTGCTCCAGACAGATTTGGGAGACACTGTTGGTTAGTGGGTATAACCTAGATGAAGATCCAGCAAAGGAAACTGATGAGAGGTCAGGCAGGTAGAAAGAAAGCCAGGAGAAAGTAGTGTCAGGAAAACCTAAGAGGAGAATGTATTCAGGAGAAGAGAATGATTGAAGTGCCGAAGTCCACAAAGGGGTCAAGAAGGCTAGGAACTGAGAAAAGGCCATTGAATTTGGCAAATAGGAGATCATTAGTAACTTTGGAGAGAGTGCTTTCAGTTGAATGGTGAGGGTGAAAGCGAGTGTTCACATGGTGGCCAGAAGAAGCGACACAAGGACACTCTCAAAGTCTCTCTTGAGAACTTTGGGATTGGTTGTGTGACATGGGGGACACTGGCTCAGGACCGCTCATCGTGACGTGTCCAGATCAGAGAAGAAGCTGTGCTCTATGAGCAAAGCCGAATTGAAGTAGCTCAAAAGAAACACAAGACGTGCAAATTTAGAGAATCCACCCCAAATGTTCAGATGGACTATTTGTGCCAGACCTGTAGTAGAACATTCCAAGATCCTATTGGTCTGATCAGCCACAGTTGGACACAATGTAACTTGATTCTAGCACAGTAGCGTCATTTTGGTCCTTTTCATGAATTAAGGGCAACAACCAACCAAGGCTGAAAGCTAGATTGCAGGAACCTTAGAATTCAATGAAAGGAAAGGAAGAGGAGGCATTGAGCGGCCAAATAAAAATGGTCTACGTTACATCAAAGGCAGGGGAGAAAAGTGAGGAAACAAAACAGCAAATACTTTTGGAATTTTTGAAATAGTGTAGAGTTATCTCTTCCACATTGCAGGGGTTAGGGACATGGCACCCCTAGTATCTGGAAAATCTGTGTAAATTTTTTCGTCCTTCCCTTCATATCAGAGAGGAAGCCTGAATTATTATGGTATTAGAAGATAAACTATGTTGATATTATATAATCCCATACATGTATTTTATGCATTTCTGTGTTTCTAAACTTTTTCTGTGTCATCTGCTGACCTTTGTGTGTTATCTATGGCTTCTGCAAAACTCCCCCAAAACTCCCATTTAATTTCTTATGCCGACATGGGATATATCAAAGACATGATGGGGAAAGTCTTGATGTGAAAGGGATAACTATTTTAAATGGAGAGCAGCATAACATAATTCTGGTCTTGGAGTCAAGTGTCCTCTCTGACACATATTGCCTTGGTGACCAAGGGCTAATAAGTCACTTAAACTCTCTGTGCCCCAAGGCAAATCTCTAAGATCATAAATTACATACAAATTGTTGGCCTGCATTGGTAGAAAGAGTTCCCTTTACTAATGAAATTTCAGGTCCAGAACAAAAAAAAAAATTTTAATTACCCAAGGACCCAAGGAAGACAAAAGGAAAAAAAGTCTTCATTTATGGCTATTAATAATCAACAATACTCCATGACACTGAAGTTAACTTTATTTAAAAAAAAGGAATACTTTGTGATATTATTGAACTTAATATGATTTCTAATTTGCACTTGCTTCTACTGAAAGGAACTGATGGTAAGGAGAGGAAGAATTTTGTAACAAGGTCAAGGAAAAAATTGTTCATCTGCGACTTTGTTCAGAAACAAATTCCTCTTTACTTTCTAATCTGTTTTAGTCTCCAGGTCAAATTATGCAATGCAAAGAAAGATGTGTAAATTTTGACAAGATTACCAAGATGTAGTAATTGTTTGCAGGTTGCCATTTACCAACTAAACAAAAGAATCCTTGGAAATTATAATAATAAAGGTAAAGTTCCTTGTTGGAGAGAGCTTATGAAAATTACTTAGTGTTTGTAATTTAAAATCTTTGGAGTCATTACATGGCAAACCCTTTGGTCTGGCTTCCTTTAACATTACCACAGCTGCCAGAAGTTATCAAAAGAATTTCAGGAAAGTTTGTTCCCTTGCTTCTTTGTGAACTTGGGTTTGTTTTTGTTTTTTGTTTTTTCCAAATAAAGCACCCTAATGTTGAGGTGACCGGATTTACAAGATGAAAAGCAAGGCTTTTCTGGAAGAGGTTTTGCCAATCAGAAGTACTTAAAATAATGGCTTCACTAATTACCTCATTACTGAGGTCATTTGAATTAAAGGTTTTTAGTTTAAAATTTTTAAACACAGGCTAGGTAAGTATTCCCATTTCTTTAGACTCTAGCACACAGAATAAAAGCAAACTGCTATATGCCCTAAGGGACTACAAAAGAAACTGGGCCAAGTGTTTACCGAGAGATAGGAAGCTCTTTTGTGTGACCTTTGTAAAAAACCTTTATTGGTAGTATTTCTATTTTGATTCTCTTAGTTAAGTGTAAGTAACTAAGAGATGAACAACAAATAGATCACCTGGGGAAAAGATGGGCAAAAAAGGACTGTACAAAAGCCAAATGCAGTTCTGTTTTTTTTGTTTGAGTTTCTGACTCTGTTTGTAAGGTGGCACAAAGGGAAGCAATATTCACATTTCGGCTCTGGGAAAGCCATTCCAGCAGAGCCATAACTGGCCATTTGACCCCCTGGGGGCAAACATCAGTAGACATATACTCAGATCATACACTGAAAAAGAGACTATCTGATACCACCCCATGAGAGGGAGATAGAAATCCCTAGACACTCATCACCATAGGGGGGAAGGCCTGGGAATATTGCAAATCTGTATGTAATCACAAAGGAATTAGAGGGAAGAAATGCGTCACTTAGTTGCCTTCATATTTAACTAATTATTCTTGTTAACCAATTTCTGCCCTACTGAAGGAGTGAAATTGCTATCAAAATGCAAATACAGCAGATTTTTAAATTGCATACTCTTTTAAAAATCATTATTTCACACTTTTTTTTTTACCCTCTAAATTGCAACACTGTTGTCTCAAGGTCTGGTCACTCCCACCCTAGTTTTGGCTCTGTGTGCTAGGGCTCAGGTCACTATCTAGAAAGCCTGTAACTTCAATCAATGAGCAAGAATGTTTTTTGTGAACTTATTTTTGTGAATCAGCTTATGAAAACAAGAGGATAGTTAGTGAAATAGATAGAGTGCTGGGTCAGAAAAGCCAAGTTCAAATCCAGCCTTAGATAATTATTTACTATGATCCTAAGCAAGTCATAATAGCACCACCAGCACCACCCCCAGGGCTGTTGTGATGATCAAATGAAATACTATTAGTAAAGTGCTTTTCTAACCTTAAAACACTATGCAAGGGCTACCTATTATTACTTCTAATCCTACATGTGGGGAAAGAAGATAGTTAATGCCCAAAAGCACTTTTTGTCATGCTTAGACAAGGTATTTTTTAAATACCAGGATGGCAAAGAATTGGAAATCAAAGGAATGCTCATCAACTGGGGAATGGCTGAACAAGTTCGGGTATATGATTGTGATGGAATACTACTGTGCTATAAGAAATGATGAACAGGGTGCTTTCAGAAAAACCAGGAAAGACTTACATGAACTGACGCTGAGTGAAATAAGCAGAACCAGGAGAACATGATGATCAACTTTGACAATTTGACAAGATCTAAGACAATTCCAAAGGAATCATGATGAAAAATGATAATCACTTCCAGAGAAGAAAAGCTGATAGAATCGAATTCAGATCAAAGTATACTTTTTAAAACTTTCTTTATTTTTCTGTTTTTTTTTGTCTGTTTTCTTTCACAACATAACTAATATGGAAATGTGTTTTACATGACTGTACATGTATAACCTATATCAAATTGCTTGCCCTCTCAATGGGGGGGGGGGGAAGAAGGGAGAGAGTTTGGAACTCCAAATAATTTTTTTTTAATTTTATATGTAATTGAAAAAATAAAATATGTAAAGTGGCCAACTCCCCCCCCCCCAGGTCAACCCTTTGGGAGGGGACAGTATTTGTAACCCTCTTTAAGGAAATGGGAGACAAACAGGGAAGAGAAGAGCTCCTAAAGAAGACAATTTTCCTACCCTTGGCTTTGACTGGAAAATTAACCCCAAATTAGCACGGATTTCATGGCCAGTTCTTGGCAATGGGGACTCACTGTGTGAGTGGATATGCTCATGTCAGCAGTCTTCCACTTTGCAGAATAAATGTTGGGTTTTCCTAAAAGCATTTAGACCCACTAATTTCACAACTAATTACACTGGCCACTTTCAAACCTTTCAGCTGAGTGTAGACAACTGAACTCCAAACAGTTCCTGACAGTGAGTGCCCTGGTGTCAAGTTCCATCAGTCACAGGAAAGGAAGTTCTGTAGAGGAGCTAGTCTCAAATGTAAAGAAAGCTGAAGGTTATCCTGGAACCCCTTCAATACCACAAACTCCCTGACGATACTCTCTGAAATGTTTTGAGTCCCACACTCAGAGTTTTAAAATTTGACTCCTGTACACAATTTTAAAAAATGCCTAGAAATAAAATGTGTAGAATGAAAGAGCTGGAAGGGGTCTTACATATCCTGTAATCCAATCATTTCATTTTATATATAAGGAATCCAGTTACTGGCAGAACTAGGTCTCCTGACTTATGATATATTGTTCTTTGAAGCTCGCTTACTGTGTAATATGTCAGCCACAAAGGGAAGATGTCAAATCTTTCTGTTGCCCTCAGGACACAAGTAGAAAACTTCACAGCTACACAAGGGCAGATGTCGGTGGCTTACAAATCTATATTCCTTTCTTTAAAAAAAAAAAAAAGATTCTTTGGAATTACACTACTTACTTGGGCTCAATGAGATGGGCTAACAATCAGTTTGTGCCCTTACCCAGTGCAAACTCTGCCAACCCACTAGAAAAAACCCAGAAATCATATAGTAAAGTATTTAACTGAGACAGAATAAGGTAAATATGCAAATAAGTAAATGAAATTTCTCTACTATTACAGATTACAATCCCTCAAAGATTTAGTTGGGTACCTAAGGCAGCTAGGCGGCACAGCAAAAAGAGTGCTGGGCCTCAAGTCAGGAAGACATTTTCATAAGTTCAAATCAGGTCTAAGACTTACTGTGTGACCCTGGGAAAGTCACTTAACTCTGTTTGCCTCAGTTTCTTCATCTGTAAAATGAGCTGGAGAAAGAAATGGCAAACCACTCCAGTATTTTTGCCAACCGAACTCTATGTGGAGTCATGAAAGGTTAGACAGGACTGAAATGAATGAACAACAAAAGATTTAGTTGATAGATTCTGGAGAGTTGCCTGAGGCACATGGATGTTAAGTAACTTGCAGGGTCAAATAATAATGATTTGACACAGGCTTTGAACTAAGGTTTTTTTTTATTCCAAGTTTATTATTGTAACAATCATTAGCTCCACCACACTGCCTCTAGAACTTAGGCCTTCTTCACTCCTGGCCCAGAATTCTATCTACTGTGCCACCAGGGAACAAATTTCCAGAAAACTCATATTCCCAGGTGCGTAGGAGGCAGATAAGGTGGCACAGTGGAGCACTGAGTCTGGATTTGGGAAGATCTAAATTCAAATCTGGCCTCAGACAATTCTTAGCTGCGTCATTTTGGGCAAATCACTTAACTTCTTTCTGCCTCAGTTTCCTCAAGAGTGAGATGGGAATCATAATAGCACCCACCTCACAGTGTTTCTGTGAAGACCAAATGAGATAATAATAATATTAAATCACTTAGTGTAGTGCCTGACACCTGAGTACCTAATAAATGTTTATTTCCTTTCTTTTCCTTTTAAAGCCTGTCATTCCTCAACCAGAAAATGACCATGAAAATGTTCCTGAAGTATTGATAATTTTTCCAAAAGCACCAAAAATAATGAAGGGTTAGGAGGAAGCTGACAGCCTCTGCTTATACTCTCTCCTACCTAAACATGTGCAATCCTATCACACCATACCAACTACAAACATACAATTTGTTGGATCCTATTAGGGCATTCCCTTATTCAAATATAGAAGGATTACCTGTACATTACCCTTGGCATATATGCCACACAAAGGCAAATGGGACCTAATTCACAAATCAGAATTGCATATAGTATGGCAAACACAGTATGTGTGTGCAAGCACATAAAACATAGTGTTACATAGCAAAGTTCTACCCAGCAGACTGAATACAGAGGTAACAGCTCAGTTTAGATGACTTGAACCAGCCAAGATGGCAGAATTGCAGAAGATAACGCAGCCCAAGTTTTCTAACTACTACTCCATCAAAGACCTCAAATGAACATTGGAACAAGTACTAATCAGAAATCTAAGGAGACACCACAGAGGTCATCTCTCCAGCACAGTCGATACCGCAAATTAAACCTATAGTCTAGTGATTAAAGGTGGGCCAATACCACTAAGCCTGTCCACGGAAGCAGAACACGGATGCAGCACTATTACTCTCACCCCCGAGAGGGAATTGAAATCTTTGACTCAGGTCCCTGGTGAAGAATACCTTTCCCCTAAAAGATGAGATCTAAGACTCATTTCCTGAGCACAGGGGATGCCTCAAGAGGGAATTAAAAAGGAGAGAAAATATAAGAATCTATGATAAAGAGAATGGAATGGAAAGAAATACAAAATTAATAATTATAACTCTGAATGGGATGAACTCACCCATAAAATGGAGGGGGACAATAAAATGGATTAGAAAGCAGATTCTAATATGTGACTTACAAGAAAGACACTTGAAACCTAACATAAGGAGTTAGAGCAAAATCTATTATGCCTCAGTTGAACTCAAAAGCAATTATAATCTCAAACAAGGCAACAGCAAAAATAGAATAAGTTAAGAGAGACAAATATGAAATCCACATTTTTCTGAAAGGTACCGTAGTGAATTAGATTCAATATTTAACATCCATGCACTGAAGGCCAAACTATCTAAATACTTAAAAGAAAAACTAAACAAGCTATGTAAGAAGAAATAGTAAAACTAAAAAAGTGGGAACCTTGATACACCCATTTCAATGTTAGACAAATCTAACCAAAAAAAAAGAAAGAAAGAAGTTAGGAACTTGAAAGAAATTTTGTAGTGTGATAGTTTACTGATGATTATTGAATAGGAAGAGAAAGGGTCATATAAATTTCTCAGTTATGTATGGCCCCTTTTCAAAATTTGACCATGTATAAAGGTATGAAATCTTCATAAATAAATGCAAAAATATAGTACCATTAAACACATCCTTTAGTAACCACAATGCAATAAAAGTATATTTAATAAGGGACCATTGGATAAAGGATTAAAAATTAACTGAAGTCTAAATAATTTAATGCTAAAAAATTAGTGGGCCAAAGAATAAATCATAGAAATAATGAATAATTTCATTAAAGATAATGAAAACAATGAAAGAATATACCAAAAAATTTGAAATGCAGGCAAAGTCACCCTAAGGGGAAAACTTATGTCAGTAAACACTTTTACAAACAAAAATAGAAGGGATATCAACTTCTGGGAGCCAAGATGGTGGAGTAAGCAGTAAACCATCATAACTCCCCCATATTCACCTCCAAACAACCATAAAATAGTGCCCCAAAAGAAATCCTGGTTCAGCAGAACCAGCAAAAAGATGGTGCGAAGCAATCTTTTAGCCCAAGAAACTTGGAAGATCGACAGGAAAGATTTGTCTCACTTGAATAAAACAGGAACACAGTACAGGACAGGAAGTGTCCCAGTAACAAGTCCCACCTCAGCAAACTAGCAGGAGATCCTGAGCTAGTGCAGTGGAGCAGGCAAATGTAGATACCAGGATCCTCACCACCCCAACCATGTGCCTCAGCATAGCCAGGGGAACAGCAGACTTCAGCTTCAAGAACCACCTCATGGTTTAGCGTAGCCCCTGCCATTGCAACCCCCACCCACCTCAGCACATGCCAGACACCAGCACTAGGACCCTGGCTCAGCACCAGGTAAGCTGCCAGACTCCTATCACCCCCCACCCCATCCCCTCAGCACAGCACTAGATAAAAAGAGTCTCAACATCAGTGCAGTACTAGGTAAATAGCCAGAAATAGCCAGGGTAGCCCCTGGTACAAGAAGCCTGAGACAGTGCCTCTTACACCCCAGGAGCAGAGTCCAAATTTAAAAGAAAGGAAAAAGGTCAAAAAAGATGAGCAAAAAATAACAAAAAAAAAATCTGACCATAAAAAAGTTATCATGGTGACAGGGAAGATCAAGAAACCAATTCAGAAGAGGACAACAATGTAAAAAAAAAAAAATACAAAACCTATGGGCAAAGCCCCAAACAAAAATGGGAAGTGGTCTCAAGTCCAGAAAGAACTCATGGATGAACTTAAAAATCATATGAGAGGTAGAAAAAAATTGTGAAAACAAATGAGACTGATGCAAGAGAATTATGAAAAAAAGTCAGCAGATCAGAAAAAGAAAAAAACTGCTTAAAAAGTAGCATTAGCCAAATGAAAAAGGAGATACAAAAATCCACTGAAGAAAACAACTTCTTAAAAGTTAGAATTAGACAAGTGGAAACTTATGACTCTATGAGACATCAAGAATCAATCAAACAAATCCAAAAGAATGAAAAAATAGAAGAAAATTCAAAATACCTTATTGGAAAAACAACTGCCCTGGAAAATAGATCCAGGAGAAACAATGCCAATATCATTGGACCACATGAAAGTCATAATCAAAAGTAGAACCTGGAGAGCATCTTTCAAGAAATTAATTATTAAGGAAAATTGTCCTGATATCCTGGAACCAGGGAGCAAAATAGGAATTGAGATAATCCACCTATCACCTCACAAAAGAGATCTCAAAATAAAAACTCCAAGGAATATTATAGTCAAATTTCAGAACTACCAAGTCAAGGAAAGAATACTACAAGTGGCCAGAAAGAAGCAATTCAAATATTGGGGTGTCACAATCAGGATTACATAGGACTTGGCAGCTGCAACTTTAAAGTATCAGGGGTCATGGAACATGATATTATGCAAGGCAAAGGAGCTAGGACTACAACCAAAAATCACCTACCCAGCTAAATTAAGCATAATATTTCAAGAGAAAAAAAAATGATCATTCAATGAAATAGGAGGTTTTCAAGCTTCCATAAGACCAGAACTGAACAAAAAAAAATTTGTTCTCCAGTATCAAGACCCAAGAGAAGCCTAAAAAGGTAAAAAAAGGGAAAAGAAAACATAAGGGATTCAATGGAGCTGAACTGTTTACATCCCTATGTGGGAAGATGATATTTGAAATTCTTAAAAATTATACCTCTAATAGTATAGCTAGAAGGAATATATATAGACATGGAGTATGGGTATAGGATAAATTTGAGGGAATGACACAAAAAATAATTAAGGGATGAGAAAGAGGAGTACACTAGGTGCAGCAGGAAGGGAAAGGTAGAATGGGGTAAATTATTTCACATGGAGTGATGCAAAAAACCTATTACAGTGGAGGGAAAGATGGAAAGGTGGGCAATGGAAATCATTTGAACCTTACTCTCATCAGCATTGGCTCAAAGAGGGAATAATACACACTATCAGTTAAATATAGAAATCTGTCTCACGTGACAGGAAAGTAGGAGGGGAGGAGATTAAACAAAGGGGGAGGGGAGGGAGACTGAAGGAGGCAATAAAAGAAGCAAAACACTGTGGAGGAGGGAAAGAGTGAAAGGAGATAGAAGACAAACAGGAGGGAAAATAAGATGGAGGAAAATATAGTTAGTAATCATAACTGTGAACGTGAATTGGATGAACTCTCCCATAAAATAGAAGCAGATAGCAGAATGGATCAAAAACCAGAATCCTGTCATATGCTGTTTATAAGAAACACACTTGAAGTAGAGAGAGACACAGAGAATAAAGGTAACAGACTGGAGCAGAATCTATTATGCTTCAGGGAAAGCAAAAGAAAAAATCAGGAGTAGAAATCTTGATCTCAGACAAAGCAAAAACAAAAATAGATCAAATTAAAAGAGATAAGGAAGGAAACTATATCTTGGGAAAAGGTACCATAGACAATGAAGTAACATCAATACTAAACAAATATTCACCAAGTAGTATAGCATCCAAATTCTTAAAGGAGAAGTTAAGTGTGGAATAGATTAGGTACATAAGACACAGTAGTAAACGACCATAGTAACCTAGTGTGTGGTAAACCCAAAGACCCCAGCCTTTAGGATAAGAACTCACTATTAGACAAAAATAATAAGGCACCAACCAGGTATAGACCAACATCTCACACTGTATACCAAGGTAAGGTCAAAATGGGTGTATGATTTAGACTTAAAGGATGACATCACAAGCAAATTAGGAAAGCAAGAAATAGTCTACCTATCAGATCTATGAAGAAGTGAAGAATTCATGACCAAACAAGAGAGAGAGCATTGCAAAATATAAAATAGATAGTTTTGATTATATTTAATTAAAAAGCTTTTGCACAAACAAAACCAATGCAACCAATAGTACTCCATGATATTCAAATACTATAATTTGTTTAGCCACTCCCCCAACTAGTGAGTACCCCCTTAGTTTCTAAATATTTGACAATACAAAGAATAGCTGCTATAAATATTTTGCACATAAAGGATCTTTGTTTCTTTCTTTGATGTCTTAGGCTTATAGTCCTAGTAGTGGTATCTATGTACAGAATATATATGTAGATATGTACAGTTTAGTAAGGCTTTAGAAATCATTCCAAATTGCTTTCCAGAAGGCTGTATTAATTCATAGCATTATCAACAATGCATCAGTGTGCCTATTTTTTCACAGCCCCTCCACCATGTCATTTTACAAGTTGTATAAGGTGGAACAACACAATTTTTAAATTTGTATTTCTCTAATTATCAGTAATTTGGAGCATTTTCCACAAAATTATAGAAAACAATTTTTATAAAATTAATATTTTAAAAATGAATAATTTCAAAAGACTTAAGAACACCATCACTTTGTAGCCTCTTCTCTTTTACGGTTCATTCAATCCATTTATCACCCAGTCAAGATTCTGGTGGTTGTCTACCAACTTCCAGGACACTCCCTCATGCTTCTCATACCTTCTCTTGCTCTCTCAATTATTGTTCTCCTCAACAACTTCAGTGCCTGACTCACAATCTTTCTCTCCTCCCAACACCTGCATTCATATGGGGGAGGGGGTACTTCAACATGTGTATTAATACTCCCTCAAACACCCTAATGTCCCACTTCATCAGTTTACTCATTTCACATAACCTACTCTTCCACCCCACTTCAATTACACATGAAGTCATACCCTTGATCTTGCCATCATCCACAAATGCTCCATTTCCATCTTCATGAACCCTGATACTCCTTTATCTTATCATAATCTCTTGTCATTTGACCTCTCTCTCTGCCTTGCAATCCCTAACCTTGTTCTTCATCCTCATCTTAATGCCCAATCCCTCTACCTCTCAGTTCTTTCCCAGGTAGTCACTCCTGCACTGGCTACATTATCTTCTTTTCCCACAGTGGACCAATTTAACTCCATGCCATCCTCTCAAGTCCTTTGCCCCTTTATCTTATTACCAATTTTACTATGCCAATTCCAGCCTTCAGCTATTGCTATAATCTTTTGTTTTCACTCCTACACACATGCCAGTGAACAAAGTGGAGAAAATTATGAAATTTTGCTAAAGTCCACGATAAATGTATATTGCATAATCTTAATTGGGTCTTCACCAAAGCAAGGCATCCTTTCATACCTCTCTAATTGATTCCTACTAATCAACTGGTCACAGAAGCTTTTACAAACCTTTTAATTCCTCCTTAAATCTCTCATGACTCTCCCTCCTCCAACCTTCTCAGTTAAGAATCTTGCTTCATATTTCACTGGAAAAAAAAATGAGGCCATACACTGAGTTCCCTCCATTCTCCTCTTCCTCATTTCATATCACCATATGCTTTCCACCACTATCACCTCATTCACCTTGTCTCACATGAAGAGGTGGCCCTTCTCCTTGTTAAGATAAACCTCTCTACGTACACAAGTGATACTATTCAATCTCATCTACTCCAGTAAATTACCCCCTCTATCATCCTGAATTTATCATTCATTTTCAATTGCTCCCTGGCTAATAGTTTACAAACATTCCCATGTCCCCACACCTTCAAAAAACCCTCATTTGATCCATTCATCCCCACTAGTTATTATCCTATATCATTCCTCTCTTTTTTGGCTAAACTCTGTAAGATGGTCATCCAACGTTGTTGCTTCCACTTCCTTTCCTCACAGTCTTCTTAACTTTTCTATAGTTTGCCCTTGGACTTTATCATTCAATTGAAATACTCCTCTCTGAAGTTATTAGTGATTTAATTGCAAAATCTAATGACTTTTTCTTAATCTTCATCCTTCTGGACCTGCAGTCTTTAACACTATTGGCCACACTCCTCTTTAATACTCTCTTCTCTTTAGGTTTTTGTGACATTACTATCTTCTGGTTTTCTACCTATCTGCCTAACTACTCCTTCTCAGTCTCCTTTTCTGGATCTTTATCAGATCATGCCTGCTAACGGTGGGTATCCCCAAGGCTATTTATGAGACCGTCTTGTCTTTTCCTTCTATACTATTTCACCTGGTGAATGAATGAATGAATGAATGAAAAAATGTGTTAAGTACTAGGGAATACAAATAAAAAGGCAAGACAATCCCTTTTTTCAAGGAGCTCACATTTTGATGGAGAAGACAGTTCATATGGAAGGTTTCAGCCAATCAGATGGAAAGGTCCCTCGCGTACAGTGGCAAAACAGATAGTAATGCCTCTTCTTTCATGTCATTTCCATTGATGAAGTCATATCAGTTCCTGATGTTGAAGAGTGCATCAGCCTTGATACTCACACAAACTTTATCAGTACTCTGAACGCCTTCTGTTCCTCTGATTGGAGTGAAAAAAGAGCTCCTCCCAAAGCCTCCTCTTAAGGAAGGTGCTCAGGTCAACCATCCTATCTAGTTTGAACTTCTAGGACTTCTCCATCATGCCCCTACATACCTTCTCTTCTCCACTCCCTATCCCTTCTAACTTCCTTTTGTATGTAGTACCTTCCCCTATTAGACTGGAAGCTCCTCAAGGGTAGGAGTTTTTCTTTTTGCTTGTATCTATATCCCAAGCACTTTGCACACTGACTGGTCCATAACAGGTTCTTACTAAATGATTATTGACTGACTGACTGACCATAGTAGGGGGAAGCTATGACTTCTTTTACCTCTTTCCTTCCTCAGGATAAAGGAAATCATTGCTCACCAGTAGAATGGCCTATGGGAAAGCTACATGACACAAAGGTAAAAACCCTCAACAACATGCATTACTATATCCTCTGGCACCAATGTCTTAGATACTGTCAGCCTGATGGATGATTTCACTGTTATTTGCTTTTTAAAAAAAAAAACCATTGTAGTCATTTTTTTCTCCTCTTCTTTCCATTTTTTTAAAGTTATCTGTGACATGTTTAAGGTTGTCTTTAGAGTACCTTGAGCAAGTTCTGGGTGAATCTAACATGGAAATAATTACTTATCCCAATATCACAAGAATAACTGAATTTGCCTGCAGCACATATACCATCAGTAATCCCATGAATAAGCATTCCCATAAAAATCTAAAAGAACAAAAATCATTGAAAGAAGAATTGGAGCTTATTGAATTTGCCTTAGATAAGATTTTTTTCTTCTGTCTGATTTCTTTTATATGCTGAATTTTCTCACTGTGCTATGATTAGGGTTCTCTTGAATAATTTGGAAGCTGTGAATTAAGTTAAATAATACATGTAGTGATAGGCAATATGGGATAGTTGTCCAAGTGACCTGATGTCAGAAGAGCTGGAATAAGGCCCAGCTCTGACATTCGCTAGCTAAAATGATCTTTAGGAGGTAACTTACCACTTTAGACCTCAATATCTTCATCTCTGTAGCAGATCAGATCAATAAATCAACCAAAATCAATAAGCATTTATTCAGCTTGAATTATGCTATTGGTACTATGGTAGTGAGAGGAATAAAAAGACAAAAATAAAGAAGTCTTCTCTCGGGGAAATTACTTCCTATTTGTTGAGAAAATAATTACATATAGACATATATTCATATCTATGTAATTATCACATATATAAATTATATTTTATATATAACATATTATTGATATATGTAATATATAATAATTATACATATGCACACCTGCATATACACATAGATCAGGGGCCATATCCAGTTGTCCTGATCTATATCTGGCCACTGGACCCAGATGGCCCTGGAGGAGAGAGTGAGGCTGGTGACCTTGCACAGCTGTCCCTCACTTTAATTCAATCATTTGCAAGTCATGACATCTCCCTCCTGATACCATGGCTCTCTTCAAGAACAAAGGACAAACAACAACCTGTGAGTAGTAGTGGCTGCCCTACTGGGGACCCAACTGACCAGTTGCAGTTGAGCAACATAGCTCCTTCTTTCTTTTCTTCCTTCCTTCTTTCCTTCCTTCCTTCCTTCCTTCTTTCCTCCCACTTCTTTCCCTTCCTTCCTTCCTTCCTCTTCCTCCTCTCCCCCCTCTCCCTCTGTCCACATAGGGAATCATCCCTTAGCTGTGGGTGCTCTGCTGAAAGGAAAATAAATTTTGATCACTGAAACCTAGCAAGATATCTTAGGGTTTATAGGCTACGTACCATGTCTTTCACTCTGGCTCTTATTGATCGGCCACTCGTGCCTTACTTGGTCATTGTTTGGATTTTGATGGCTCAGAGCGAGTGTAAATAGCCATTGTTTCTGTTTTGTCCAGAAATCCTGGGGGACTTCTCCTCCCAGATTGATCTTATTTATTTGTTTGTTTGTTTGTTTGTTTTTGACTAGGTAAAAGGGGCCATTCTTTGCCTCATTTTTACCTAGCTTTACTCACTGAATGGGCATTGCCAAAAAGACCAAGGTCTCCCACTGCATCCGGGACCATCTCCAGTCTTCCTGATCTGTATCTTGCCACTGGACCCAGATAGCACTGGAGGAGAGAGTGAGGCTGGTGACTTTGCACAACCCTCCCTCACTTAGATCCAATTCACTTACAAGTCATGACATCTCCTTCCTTATGTCATGGTCATATATCAATAGATAGATAGATAGATAGATAGATAGATAGATAGATAGACAAAATATAATCAAAATAAGTTCAAGTTGGTTTTAGAGAGAGACACTAGTAGCCAGAGGGATCAGAAAGGACTCACGTAAGGACTTTAAAGTCTTCTGCACCATTTACATTCTATGTCTTTATACCTTCTATAGCAAGTTAAGGAAATGGCGAAGTACTCTAGCATCTTTGCCAAGAAAACCCCAAATAGGGTCAAAAAGAGTGCAACGTGACTGAAACGACAACGACAACAGTAAGTCCCCTATAGACAGCTAAGAAATTATAATAAAAGACAGCTTTCCATGTAAATTTTTATATATCTCCATAGGCACATATGTATTGTTCAGGCTAGTAGTTAAATTTAGCAGATTATAATGTTCTAAAGTCTAGGCAGTTTTGTTGGAGACACAACTAGGTCTTTGTCTCTAACACAGTCATACACAGAAGAACTGCACACACAGTGGATAGAGAGGGAATGTACACACACTTTCCCACAGAAAGCCAAAGTAAAACAAACACACCCATCCTTCCGGAGGCACAGAAGAGTGCGTTGGAAACTATATTTGGATCCAAAGCGCTAACATTAGGTGGCAGGCAACACACACTCAACAAGAAGGGAAAGCACATAAAGAGAGATTCACCAGGACATCCCCGAAACCGTAAGAGACAAGAGCTCCGTTATCATGGTAGAGCGAACAGAGTAATGACTACAGAGCAGGGATTCCTAACCTTTTGGTGAGTGCCACGGACCTCTTTGGTAATCTGGTAAAGACGATAGACCCCTTCTCAAAATAATGATTTTAGATGCATGAAATAAAATGCACAAGATTACAAAGGAAATCAATTATTTTGAAATAGTTATAAAAATGCTTTTAAAAAAACAAACACATTCATGGACACCAGGTTAAGAACTCTGTCACAAGTAAGAAGATCTGACTTTAATTCTTATCTCTAATATTTACTACCTGGGTAATCTTAGGCTATCCCTTAACTTCCCTGGGCCTCAGTTTCTTAATCTATAAATGAAGGCGTGTTATGGTCTCTCTCTGTCTCTGTCTCTCTCACCTTCCTTCTGTTGATTACCTCTAATATACTTTGTGTATATCCTATTTGTACATCACTATTATCATAAGCTTCTGTGCTTACCATGAGCTCTTTAAAGTCAGGGACTATCTTTTTGTTTATTTTTTTGTTCCCCTGTACTTAGCACAGTGGCTGGCACATCATTTTTGGTGTTCAGTCATTTCTAACACTTCATGATCCCATGGACCATACTATCCAAAGGGTTTTCTTGGAAAAGACACTAGAGTGGTTTGCCATGTTCTTCTCTGGTGGATTAAGGCAAACAGAGGTTAAGTGACTTGCCCTGGGGCACATAGCTAGTAAATGTCTAAGGCTGGATTTGAATTCAGGTCTTCCTGACTCCAAGTCCAGTGCTCTATCTACTGTGCCACCTAGCTGCTTCCTGGCACATAGTAGGCTTTGATAAATAATGTTATTTATGACTACAAAGCTAAGTAAGGAGTAGATTTGAGGAGATCAACAAGAAAGGATTCCAAGGGGCACAGTGGGTAGAACACTGGCCCTAGAATCAGGTAGACCTGAGTTCAAATCCGTCCGCAGATGCATAACACTCACTAGCTGTGTGACTCTGGGCAAGTCACTTAATCCCAATTGCCTCACCAAAAAAGAAGAAAGGATTCCCAAGGGCTTGAAATAATCTGTTCTTATTTATAATTTAAATATATACATATTTGTATTACACATATATGTATATATGTATGGGAGATATAGACACATATACATGTGTGTATATATGAGTGTATATGTACATATGGAACTGTATGTGTACATATATACTTGTACAAACACATGCCTTTACATACATTCATACATATATAATACATATAATCAGTGAAGTAGCAATAAATTGGGCCACAGGACAGAGAACTGGAATAGAGACTCAGGAGATTGGGGCAGTCCCAGTCTTAGCTATGGCAACTAATGAATTTAACAGCTTTAAGCAAGTCATTTAAACTCACTAGAACTGTATCCTTCTGAACAAAATCTAGAGATTTGATTGAACAACATCTAAGGTCCCTTTCATACATAAAATTCCACGACCTTCTTTAACATAAAAGTGGAGACTTTATTTTTTTTTTAACATTAGGCCTATGGTTTTAAATAATAGATTTCCATAGTACCTCTTTTCTGTAGAACTCACTTCCTATCTTTTATCACATTTATCTTCAAACATTCCCAGTGAAGTTAGATGGGCAGAGACCCTTTTATCCCCATGGTAGAGATTGGGAGACTAAAGCCCCAAAGAGATTAAAATGGATTGCCTAAAGTAAGCCTGGTTCTGTCAGAGTTTATCATCACAATCAAAGTTTCCTAACTCTAGTCTGATGGACTTTCTCTACACTGCTATGCTTAGAACAAGAAACTACAGCTACTGACTCAATGGAGATTAAAAATTTTCACATGGTTCACTTGAAAGAGGAGGGAGAGAAGAATCATTGACCTCTAAGGTGATGAATTGAACATATTCTAAAACCTAGCCTATAATAGAAGTCAAGTCAGTTCAATAAGTGTTTATTAAATATCTCCAATGTTCAAGGCACTGTGCTGGCCTTCAAAATAAAAGGCAAATACCAAATCATTCCTGTCCTCAAGGAGCTTTTATTCTACTGAGGGGGCACATCATATACATGGATAATGAAAAACAAAAAAGTCTCAAAGCTGTACTGGCTGACAGCAAATCTTTAATCCCCTTGCCAAGTGGAGAGATATTGCAGTCTCAGTAGCATACATTTCAAACATAAGCTCATTTGCAAAATCTAAGAGATAAGCATGACGGAAGATTACAAGCAATATCATCAAAGGAATGAAGAAAAGAAGGAAGGAAAGAGGCTTTTATTAAGCACCTACTATGTGCCAGCCATTGTGCTAAGCACTTTCCAAATATTATCTCATTTGATCCTTGCTATAACCCTGGGAGTTAGATGCTATTATAATCTCCATTTTACAGTTGAAGAAACTAAGGGAGACAGAAAATAATAATTTGTCCAGGGTCATGTAATTAGGAACTGTCTGAAGCCAGATTTGAACTCAGGTCTTCTTAAATCAAGGCCCAGTACTCTATCCACTGAGCCACTCAGAGGGCTCTGGAAATAATGTGTGTGTGTGTGTGTGTGTGTGCATATGTGTGCATATGTACGTGTGTGTATATATACACATATGTATACATACACACAGAGAGAATTAATATATTTACAAAATACATTAATATATTTACAAATATGTTAATTAATATATTTACAAAATAAAACAAGATAGGGAGGGAGGGCATGTACAATTGGGGGGCATTAAAGGCTTTGTGTAGAAGACAAAGCAGGAGTAGAGTCTTGAAAAAGGTGAGGGATTCTTAGGGAGGAGGGAAGAAGGGCATGCAGGCCAAGTATAGGGTATGGAGAGTCCTTCAGGTGGACGGCTTCTCCCAGAAGTGCCAGGCCAGCTGTGTCTTCATTTCTCACCAGGCTACAATCTGGACTTCTCCATCATACTCTGCTCTAGGTCCCTTCCTTCCCTGCCCCTTCCCCCATTTCCAGCTTCCTTTTATGAGTTGTCTTTTCCCATTAGAATGTCAACTCCTTGTGGGCAAAGAGCGCCTTTCTTTTTGCTTACATTCACATCCCCAGTACTTAGTACAGTTCCTGGTATATAGTAAGTGCTAAATAAATATTTGTTAACTGACTGTTGAGAGTACAAGGGCAAGGCGATGGGAAAGATAGAGACAAGAGAGAAACAAAGAGAGTAGATTCTTTTCTCCATCATTAACAGTGGAGCCACCACATTTGGATTCTATCATCATAGATATGTAATCAGTGTATTAAATTAGGAAGCATAAATTAGCCCCAAATAAAACAAATATGGCAAGAGCAGCCACACTTGACTAAGGACAGGTATATAGACCAAAGAATTCTATGCTGCAGGTGATATACTTATGAGGTCATTGAGGGACTGTCTCAGGTATCTGGAAGAGAGAGAATGCAAAAGGTTTGGGGGAAAAAATCTCAAAACTTATCAGTAGAATAAAAAGAGGAAAAATACTCATAATGCCTTACCTACATGCCTATTTTTCCAATCTGTTCAGAATTTTTTGAGGATAATCAACTGTGTATCTAGGGGATGCCTGAAGGCATGATATGGGAACAGTCAGATTTTCATAAACTATATTCTACAGCAGATCACATCTTTACTCATTATTAATGGAAAGGTACAAAGAAAACAAGATCTCACTGTGTTTACTGTTCATTTGTTGACTATAAAATAGCATTTTATTCAGTCCAGCAAAATGCTACCTTAAAGGTTCTCCTCTGACAAGGTATTTGGCATGCAAAACTCATGCAAGATTCCTTGAAATATAAAACACCAGAAGTAATATTGTTTGATGATCCTCTGCTTATTAATATCAAGTAAGACACAAAATAGGGAAGATGTATGCTTAACAATGGTATTGCCCTGAATGGGGTTCAGCTCAGAACTCAAATAGAAGAGAGCTTTCACATATGACCAGTTCCTTCTGATGCTTCTGTTTTGCAAATGACATTGTGTTGATTATGTATAAACTCCAAACTCTGCAGAGCTTCCTAGGTGAGATCTACAATCACTCAAAAGGGTTGGATCTCATAATCCACAATGAATATTAGAATGAATGAAGAATTATTAGGTTCTTAGAAGTGAATGAAGAACACTTACTGTCCAGAATATAACAGGCAGCTAGCCGGATGATCAATCCATAGATCTGGTCCATCAGTCCATAGTTCTTGAAAGAACCATAAGTACATGATAAACTGGTTCTGGAGTTGATTAGCAGGGGGTTAGTGGTCTGGATTACCTGCAGGAAAATGCAGTTCTTGTAATAAACCCAGGCTTCTCACTGAGGGCTTAAGTGACTTGACCACAGTCACACAACTAATATGCTTCAGGAGCAGTGTGGAGTAGTGGATAGAGCAGTGGGCTTGGAATTAGGCTTAGACCTGAGTTTAAATCCAGCTTCAGATCCTTACTAGTTTAGTGAACCTAGGCAAGTCACTTAATTTCTCTGTGCCTCAGTTTCCTCATCTATAAATATGAAGGTGGTGGGCTTGACCTCTAAGGTTCCTTCCTCTAAACTTAAGATCCTATATGACCATTTCTACATGATCCTTCTCATTAAAGTAAAGGCCCATCTTTTCAATAATATTCTTCTGGTGATTAAGCATGAGTAAGTCATGAAATACCATAATCTCCAAAAAATTAAAGTTGAGAATCACTCAAAAGGCAATGGAAAAACCCTTTTTAGGGGGTGAGCAAGCTGTAATACATTATCAATGAAGAACTACACAAGAGAAGAATAATGAACAATAATAATAATTTATATAGTGCTTTAAAGTTTAAAAAATGCTTTATAAATATCTCATTTGATCCTCACTACAATCTTGGAAGAAAGGTGCTATTATTATCTCCATTTTACAGTTAAGGAAATTGAGACAGAGACAGATTGACTGACTTGCCCAGGGTTACATAGCTTATAGGTGTCTAAGGTCACATTTGAACTCAGATCTTCCTGACTCTAGGTCTAGTGGACTCTCTCCATTGCACCACCTAGCTGCCCTAGTTAGCAACTTAAAGGATGGCATAAGATACATCTATGACTGGAAGGTGGGGGAAGGGAGGGAGACAATCATAGCAAGGCAAGAGATAGCCTTCATGTTCCATCAGTATCCATACAATTTCAACAGATCTAAAGGAAGCCCCCAAGTATGTTGAGTGGACCCACTACGAAGGATCTGGAGGAGCTCATAGAGCAGTCACACAGCATGGGAAAACAATGCTATGTGTCTCCATCTTCATTGGAGGGAGCACCCACATTAAGGATAGCTTGTATCATTGATGTGTGTCTATACAGTACTACACATGTGTCGAAATACTGCTCCTTCTGCATGACTTCTCTAGGCAAAGCATAGCTGATTTTTATGTAGCTTTCAGGATATTTGAATTCAGGAAAGATCTATGATTTCTTCCGGTAGGGTACACCCTCCACCAATGCAGATATCATAGATAAGTCCTGTGGAGTTGCCTGAGACACAGCAAAGTTAGGTTTGCCCAAGGTGATTCAGTTAGTACTTGTCGGAGGCAAGATTCAGATCTAGATCTGCCTAACTCCAATTAGCACAGGTATGAAAACACAATTTTATTTGTAATAGTGCTCAAATGCTACCTTCTCTAAGAAGCCTTCTTTGAGCTTTGTTATTAGTAAATAATTTTCCCTTGATAGTAGTTTGTTTTGCATTGCTCAGGTAACATTGTATATTCTAATGATCACTGATTATGTTTTATCTGTATATGAAATCAAAAGTTCCATGTGAACAGGGACTGAATCTTATATGAACTTTGAATCTCCCCCAATGCGTGGTAACTCCACACAGTTGTTGTACAGTTATTTCAGTCGTGTCCAACTCTTCGTGACATCATTTGGCATTTTCTTGGCAAAGATACTAGAGTGATTTGCCATTTCCTTCTCTAGATCATTTTAGATATGAGGAAACTGAGGTAAACAGGGTTAAGTGACTTGCCCAGGGTCACACATCTGGGAAGCGTCTGAGGCCAGATTTGTACTTAGGAAAAGGAGTCTTCCTGAGTCCAGGCCTGGCACTCTATCCACTGAGCCAACGAGCTGCCCCTTAAGATGAATACATGTGTAACTTAGTTTTGGATTACAGGACCTTGGAAAGCAAATAGAACATGGCATCAGAAGATTTTGAGCCATAAGAGACTTTAGAGGTTTTCTAGCCTAAATCCTTCTTTTTATAGAAAGGAAAACTGAGGACCAGAGAGGACTTAGCCAAAGCCATACATCCTACCCCAAAATTCTGAAGTAGGTGAAATTTGTTCAGCTTCTGGCAGTATATCAGGAGCCCAGCAGCTCTAGTCCTCACAGGCTTTTTGAAAGTATCCCTGTGCATGCCTTAAAGGTCCCCTTACTTCAGGGTTTTTTTTTTTTTTATTTAGTATTAACACTTTTATTTCCCTAGATTCAGGGCTTATACATACAAAAATGGGTGGAATGGAATGCAACTCAATTCTTTTAAGCATATAAAAGAAAGACAGTTCCTCTTCCATCAGTTTTGAGAAGTCCCGGTTTAATCTTAGCAGTCTTCCAGGCTGATTCCAGTAGCATTCAGGGTCTCTTGGTGCCTAACAAAGATCCTTCGGCCTCCTCTGTGCAGTGCTGTACTCAAAGGTGGCCTTACACATTGGCCTTTGGGGTCACCAGGTAGTGCTATTTCAGGGATGACCAGGAGACTTCTTATGGAACTAAGAAAAGGCATTTGTGAGCCTCAGAAGTTTGAAAATTATGCCACTTGGTTGATCAATGGAAGTGTTGAGCAAAATGAAATATTTACATACCAAGAAGAGGGGCTTTAAATATGCACATTTAGTGACAGGGACTGGACCATTAATTTCATTGGTATGGGGAACTCCCAGGTGAGGAAATTCCTTCTGCCAATGCAAAGTGATACCTCCTCTGCAACTTAATAATTTTAGGGAGTGGCTAGAAGACTCATAGGCCAAGGTCATACAAAGCCAAAACGCATCAGAGGCAGGACTTGAATCCAGGTCTTTCAGGTTTTGTGGATAATTCTGTATCCATCCATAGATCAAAAAATATCTATTATAGATACTCACAGATAGAAAATATCTATGAATATAATGTCCCTCTGGTATATTTATCAACTTTAAAGGTATCTCATAAGGGGAAGCTAGATGACTCAGTGCAAAGAGCACTGGCCCTGGAGTCAGAAGGACGTGAGTTCAAATCCAGCCTTGGACACTTGTAAGCTTTGTGACCCTGGCCAAGTCACTTAACCCTGATTGCCTTAAAAAAGAAAAAAAAGTGTGCCATATTTTTATTGACTGCCTCGTATTCTTAGTCCAGTTTCTCCCAGAATACTCTCCTGCCTATTGGCTAATGCTCAATGCCCTAGTGAATAAAGTACTCAACTTAGAGTGAGGAAGATCTGACCTTGAATCCAGTCTCAGACACTTATTACCTGTTTGACTCTGGGCAAGTCACTTGATCTCTCTCAGACTCTGTTTCCCCCTCTGTAAAATGGGGATAATTATAGCACCTACCTCACAGGGTTGTTGTGAGGATTGAGGGTGATAAATTATGTAAAGTTCTTTGCAGACCTCAAAGCTCTATGTAAGTGCTGGCTATTATTAATGCCTAAAATCACATTGATATTATTTCTTCTAAGTAAAAATTAATTTTTAATAGCTGGCATGTATGATAAATATCTTAGCTTTAACTGCCTTAAGTTTGGCAATCTCTGGCTTCTTCTTTCATTCGGTGACATGGATGGCAGAGGCACCTTGGTGACAGAGGTGAAGATGGCACTTTGGTGACATTGGAGACATATTTTATAAAGGTAACATTTTCAGATAAGTGACAAAAGTGATGGTTATCATTTGGAGACATAGGTGGCATTTGAGCATAAGTGACATAGGCAGCATTTGCCCATAAATGACACAGCTAACATTTGGAGATTGATGTGATAGGTGGCATTGGAAGGTAGGTGAAATTAAAGACATGAAAGACATTTGACAAGGGTGCCATTAGCAGCTAGATATTATAAGTGACATTGGCCAGTCAGAGAAATAGGCGGCCTTACAGAGAGGTGACTTGGGTGGCATTTGCTGGCATATGATATAGGTGGCATTGGTGTCACAGGTGGCATTGGAAGATGGATGACATAGGTGGCAATGGTTGAGGAGACAGAGGTAGCATTTGGCTAAAGGGGACATAAGTGACATTGGCACATCAGTAACATTTGCTCAAAGGTGATATGGATGACACTGACACATTGGTGAACTTGGTGACATTTGTCAGTAGGTGACACAAAGGTGATAAAATTTACACCGGCATTTAGGCAACATGGGTGGCATTGGCAGATAGGTGACAGAGGTGGCATTTGCCAATAAGTGACATTGGCACATAGATGACATTGGCTCATAAGTGACATGGGTGACATTAGCACATTAGTGACATTTGCAGATAAGTGCCATGTACAGATAGGTGACAAAAGTGATATTTATATTTAGGGGACCTAGGTAGCATTTATACATAAGTGATGTAAGTGGCATTTGCAGTTATATTACATGGGTGGCACGTGAAGATTGCTGTCACAGGCAGCATGGATAGATGGGTGACATAGGTGGCATTTGGCAATAGGTGACAGTGGCACCTTGATGACATAGGTGACATTTTCAGATATGTGACAAAAGCAACATTTGCATTTTGGAGACATAGGCGGCATTTGCCCTTAAATGACATAGCTGGCATTTGGAGATTGGTGTCACAGATGGCATTGCCAGTTAGTTGAAATAAAAGACATTGTAGATATTTGACAACGGTGCCATTAACAGCTAGGTGCTATAGGTGACACTGACCAGTAAAGGTGGCCTTTATAGAGAGGTGACACGGATGGCATTTGCTGGTATCTGATATGGGTGATATTTGGAGATTGGTGCCACAAGTGGCATTGGGAAATGGGTGACAGAGGTGGCATTTGCCAATAGGTGATGTTAGCACATAGGTGATATTGGGTCATAAGTAACATGGCTGACATTAGCTCATTGATGACGTTTGCAGATAGGTGACAAAAGAGACCGTTGCATTTAGGGGACATAGGTGGCATTTACACGGACATAGATGGCATTTGCAGTTACATTACATAGGTGACTTGTGGAGATTACTGTCTCAGGTGACATCAGCAGATAGGTGACATAGATGGCATTGACAGTTAGATGAAATGAAAGACATTGCAGACATTTGACAAGGGTAACCATTAGCAGCTAGCAACAACAGCCATAGACCAAGAGCTGCTCCCAGGCAGGATGGAAGCAAGGTTAAGACAAACAGAGCAAAGTAGTTATCTTTGTGGAGTGAGGAGTGGGGGTGGGAAAGGTATGTCACCAACGTGCCACTGTCACCTTTCCTTTCCAGCTCAATCACCACTTCCTATCTTCCCATCCATCCCTCAACTGCTAGCATCCTCTCTAAAATTACCTCCCACCCTGAACCTCCCATGTTACTTCCCTCATTCTTCTTGTCTCCATCATATCTGGGGCCGAATTTGACCTCAGATCTTCATGACTCCAAGCTCGGTGCTCTATTCACTCTGCTGCATAGATGCTCCTTTAACAAGGCTTTCCTTGTTGATGGATCTTTAAATCCTGGGGTACAAAGTATACTCCTCCCTGCCTCACCTACCTACTTCTACTAGCATCTCATTTCCAAAGGTGCATTGGGTTTGACTTCCCTTTGAAGAAATGAAACAGAAATTTAAAAAAAAAATAGATGCATAAATAAATACATAGATATATAATTAAATAAAGAAATTGGTCAAGGCTCATAGCTCAAGCAACTACTTGCCATAATTCTCACAATGAGTTTATTTTCTCATTGTGGATAGCTCTCAGTTTTCCCATCTGAAAAATGAAGGGTTAGACTAGATGATATCTAAGGTCTAAATATCTTAGCTCTAAATCTATGATCCCACCATCATCCCTCATCCATAGCTACCACAATATCTTCAACAATAACTCAGCATAACCTAAAATTTGTGATTCAAATTAACTTCTTTCACACGAAACAAATAGTCTTTTAATTAGCTCTTCACTAAGTATCCTTAAGTATACCACATCTCCTTGATAACCATAACATTGTTAATAAGAATACTTAAAGTAACCACAGTTTCCCTGATGTGAGATATGACCAGGGGCATACTAAAATCAGCTGGTACCTGTTCTTGGGAGTTGATTGTTAAATTTTCAGGATGAGCATTTACACCTTGGAAATTGGCAGTCACTATATATCAGGAAGGCCAGATAGGTGGTGTGGTGGATAGGGTGCTGGACCTGGAATCAGGAAGACTCATCTTCATGAGTTCAAATCTGGCCTCAGACACTTTTACTAGCTTTAAATTTAATGCCTGTTGGCCAGCCTGATCCATGGGCCTCTCAGAATTTAATTGGGATCCTTCTTGGATGATAGCTGAAGAGACCCTCACCAAAGCCCACTCAGAGTTGGTGTTCCATTTGTATAGTCTTGGAGAATCCAAGGCCACCTTCATGCTACAATGAGATATTGGACAACTCCAAGGCAGGAATACTGAGAGCATTAAAACATCTCTCACCCCAGCATAATCTTTTTTTCTTTTTAATGTGTCTCCAAAATATAGAGTTTCCCTTACAGTAAAATGGCTTTATTATTTCCATTTTAGAGTTGAGAGAATAGACTGAGAATTATCCGAGTTCACAAGCTCAGCTGACAACAGAGTTGGGATCAGAATCTGCATTTTGAGAGGGAACACCCAAGACCCTCACTGGGGCTATCTGTGTAATACTTTGATGAAAAAAAAAGTAGCTTCAACCTAACCCTAATGGGCAGCTGTGTGCCTCAGTAGATAGAGCCTCAAGCCTGGATTCAGGATGGCCTGAGCTCAAATCTGGCCCCAGACACTTACTAGCTGTGTGACCCTGGGCAAATCACTTAACCCTGTTTGCCTCACTTGCCTCATCTGTAAAATGATCCAGATACTCCAATATCTTTGCCAATCTTTGTGGGGTTTAGAATTTAAAGGAATTTTTGAAGTTATTTAGTCTAATCTCCTCACTTTCTGGATGAGGAAACTCAGGTCTAGAAAAGCAAAATAATTTACACAAGGTAGTAAATGGAAGGGTTAGGATTCAAAGCCTCAATGTCTGTGTCATTATCAAATGTGGTTCACCACATTTGATAATGACACAGACATTGAGGCTAATTTCTGGCATGATCCTGTCTTTGTGAATTTGACTGTCATACAATTTCACCACTAATTTAATTTTGGTTTTAGATGTCATGGGTACAAGGAACACCTTCCATTTGACAACATTTACCAAGGACTTTATAGTGGATCTATGGTCAGGATCATCAAGGTCTTGATCATGATAGAAATGTCCAAGGTTCTGATTGAACCTCTCCATTTTGGGGAGTGAGACTGTGGCTGAGAAATCATTGCTCATTTGGGGTCAGATATTAAGTATGAACAAGCTAAGTTCAAGAGTTTGACAATGATGGAATTAAAAGGATAGGATGTGGGGAGGGGGAGGTCTGAAGAAGTTGGCTCAAATCCAAAAATCAAAACAAAATTCAAGGGAAGAGAGACAGTGGTGGCAAAAGATTGTCTCTGAGGTTTGGGCTTCAGTAGTTCAGTACCCGAAGCTCCAACAAGCTGTAGTATGTGCAGTTACCACACTTCAGTAAAACCATCTTGGCAGATAGGCTAAACCAGTTGAGGATAAACAAGAAGTCCATAGTTGAGTTGAAGGTATATCTATCCCAACTATGTGAAGACTCCTCCAGTGGAATGGATAGATGAAAACAATTTATTTCAATGGCCATGAAAAAGGCTGAAGCAGGTGCCTTGGGACACTTAAAGCTTGGTCATTCACTACATCCCAGGCTATTGCCAGTTGTCCTGACTTTGGTCTTGCCACTGTACTTCAATAACTCTGGAAGAGAGTGAGTTGGACAGCTCTGTGCAACTCTGCCTTGCTTATATCCAACTCACAAAGGAATCAAAATATCACCCTATAATGTCATTTATTCTCTTCAAAAATGAAGGACTAACAACTAGTATCAAGTAATTAAATGGGTGTTCAATTAGATAAAGAATTATCTCAATTCACCATACTTGGTCAGCTTATATGAGTTTTTTTATGTTTTTGTGATCAGTTGGTCCATTCTAAGATTTTTTGAGTTCCTTTAGTTGGAGAGTTCTTGCTCCTTCTGCCCTCCTTGTTCTCCATGGCAAAGGCTAAGTCCATAACGGTTCTTGATGTCTGACTTCTTCCATTAGAATGTGAGCTCCTTGAAAGCAGAGACCCTGTTTTTGCCTTTGATTCCTCATTACTTAGCACAGAGCATAACACATTGTAAATAGAAAGAAAGAAAGAAAAAAGAAAGAAAGGAACAGGAGGGAGGGATGAAGAAAGAAAGAGAGAGAGAAGGAAGGTAGGAAAGAAGGAAGGAAAGAAGAAGAAAAAGGAAGGAAGAAAAGAAAGAAAAAGAAAGAAATCCCATTTGTCTCATGCCACAGAAGAAAAGAAAAGCACACTCTTGTTCCACATTGGATAATATTGTCTGTGCCCTGGAGGACTTCAGCATTGTTATCTGGAATCCCCTGTGTTCTGTTTATCTGGAAGTCAGAAAATTTGTGGTATCAGGAGCATTTGAGTCTTCTATTCAGATGAATAAGCCACTGCCATTAGCCTGGGATCAATTATTCTATTTTAGTTCCTTTCTCTCTTTGGCTCTGGATGCTTGGTCTGACTACTTCAGTTCAGGTCATTACTTTTGCTCCCAATAGAATTGTCCTTATATTTCAGGTAGCACTTCCCAGTTTGCCAAACATTTGCATGACATTTTTATTTCACTGACTGCACTTAGGCCCAAAGTGCTGTTTTCTTTGAGCGTCTCTTCGGTACTGATGATAATCCAAGCAATGCACACTTACATAGTACCTTACTGTTCTCAATGCTTTATATGCTTAAAATGAGATGGAATGCAACGGAAAAGCATGTGTCAAGCACTGTGCTAAGTGCTGGGGATACAATATTATAAAAATCCCCTTGCTTTCACTAAGCTGCAGTTCTTTCTTGGAACTCAGCTGCTTCTGAGAGGCATGATTCTCAATAAATGCCTTTACTTGGGTTGGAGATGGTCTGAGTCTGTGAATTCTTTCGAGATGACCTTACAACACATCATGAAACTGCAACAAAATACATTTTCTGTCACTTTTTTTTTTCACAACATGGCTAATGTGAAAATATTTTGCAAGGTTTCATATGTAAAATGAGTATTATATTTATTGCCTTCTCAATGGGTGTGGGAGGGGCTGGAGAGAGGGAGAGAATTCAGAAGTGAAAATAAAACTTTAGAAAGAAAAAAAGTATTAAAATCATGAATTTCCAAAAAAATTGAGAAATATATGGCAGCCATAAAGAGCATAAATCATATTAATAAAGATGAATCATGCACAATAAGTAACTTAAGCAATATCATTAAAGATATCTAACTTTTAAAAATCTAGTTTTTAAGCAGTTATTTTCTCTGTTAAGATTTTGTTATCTCCTTTTCTAATTGGTTAATTTGATTTTCAAAATTTTCTTAGATTGCTTTTATTTTTTCTAATTTTTCCTCATTCTCTCTTATCTGATGTTTGAATTCCTTTTTACTTTCTTTATGATTTTGCATATCTTTTTCCAATTGGTTAACTTTCTTTTCATAATTTTCTTGAATTGCTTTTCTTTTTTTCTAATTTTTCCTCATCCTTTCTTATTTTATTTTTAAATTCCTTTTTATTTCTTCCTTACAATTTTGCATCTCTCTTTCCAATTGGTTAACTTTCTTTTCATAATTTTCTTCAATTGCTTTTTCCTAATTTTTCCTCATTCTCTCTTATTTTATTTTTGAATTCCTTTTTAAGTTCTTCAAAGGTTTCTTTTCGGGGCTTATGACCATTTTGCATTACTCTTTAGAACAGGAATACTTTTTGGTTTTTTTACCTCACTATCTCCCTCTAAATATGAAGCCAGATCTTCTTTCATACCAAAGTCGCTATCAATGATTGGATTCTTTTTCCTTTGCTTAGTCATTTTTAATTGGTCTTATTTTATTTTTAGTAGCTTAGTATTATTATTATCAAGTTTTAATTCTGAGTTGTGGATAATGTTGCCCTAGCTCTCATATTCTTCTGACTGCTTCTTTCTGATTCTGTCTTGAGGCTCAACCTCAAGGACTCTTCTCTTCCTCCCCTAAGCCCCAGCCACGCCATCCCAAAAATGTTCTTGCTCCCTGTGGTACCGAGGTCTTGTGTTTGCTCCTCCTCACCCACAGCCGCAGCCCAGGATCACATCTGGTCAGCACTGCTAGTCCTGACTTATAGAAAAAGCAGGGGGTCCTTCAATCTTCCCTCACTCAGTGTCTGCTGTTCTTTAGATGAGAGTTTGTGAGGTAAAAGTTCATGAGGCAAAAGTTCCTGAGGTGAAATTCCATGAGGTGAAAGTTCCTCAGGTGAAATTCCTTGAGACCTATTTTGCTTCACTCAGGGCCCACTGTTTGCTGATTGAGTGAAGTGGACTGGAGGTGTTTACACTTCACTCAAACCTCAGCCCCTAGAATCTTCTCTGAGGTCCTCTCAGGATATCCTAGGAGGACAATTGCTTTACCCCTTCATTTTTGCTCTTCTACATTCATTTCTTGGCTATTTTCTGTCTGTTTGTGGAGGAAATCTGGAGAGCCTAGAAATTTCCGCCATCTTCTCAGAATGCCCCTGGCTTATGCTTTCTTGCCCTATGGACCAAATACACTAAGAATGTTAATGACAACATTTCCCTCAAGTATTGCCCAACGTAACATAAAAGATCTCCTTATCCTGGCTGCTGTAATAACAAAGAGAGATTTTGAGCTTCTGCTCCTAAAGCTAACTTCCCCATGGCACAGTTTCTTGTGGCGAAAAGATCCTTTTAGCAGCTTGAGAAAATAATGTTTAAAAGACTGACTTCTGGAGCCACAGGCACTTTGATGCACCATTGGTAGACCTGTGAGTTGGTACCACCATTTTGGAAAGCAAAAGAACTGTCATTTCAAATCATGTGAAAAAAAGTTATTAGCAGTGTATGGATCCTTTGATCCAGCTATACCATTGCTAGGCCTACCCTCAAAAGAGATCAAAGAAAGAGGAAAAGGTCCTATTTACATATAAAATATTTATAGTAGGGTTTTGGGTTGGGGGGGTTTGGTGGCAAAAGACTGGAATCAAAAGGAATGTGCCTCATTTGAGGAATGTCTGGATAAGTTGTGGTCTATGAATATGATGGAGCTCTATTGTGCTGTAAGAAATGAAGAAATAGAGGATTTCAAAAAGACACGGAAAGATTTTTGGGAACTGATACAGAGGGAAGTGAGTAGAATCAGAGGAGCAATTCATACTATAACATCAATATCATAAAGTTGGAGTAATTTGGAGGACTTTTAAAAACTGATGAAGAATGAAATGAGCAGAATCAGAACAATTTATACAATAAGAATACTATAAAGGTAACTTGAAAGCTTCTTAGCATATAAGCTCCTTGAGGGCAGGCACTTTCTTTCTAATCTGGGTACTTATCACAGTGCCATAGCAGGTGCTTAATAAATATTTATTGTATTGAATTGATTTGAAAGTTGTAAGAACTATGATCACTACAATGACCAGCTGTGATTCTGAAGGATCAATGTTATAACATGCTATGACAGAAAGGTGATGAGTTTAGGGTGCAGAATAAAGCATTTGTATTTTTGCATACAATGAGTGAAGGTTTTGCTTGATTGAATATTTGTTGCAAGGAATTTATTTATCTTCCCCTTCCTTTATTGAAGCTGGGAGTAGGAAAAGGAGAAAACAGATTGCTCTTAATTTTTTTTAAATGGGGGCGGGGGGAGACCATCCAGGTCTTTCAGGTGAGACCACTGTATTGTTGGTTTTGCTTCATTGTTTTAGTTGGCTATAAGAGACCACTCGTGAAGTAGGGAGATTTGTGATACAAAAACAGAATATATCAATAAAACTTTTTTTAAAAAACTACTTTCTATTCTCCACTGAGAATTCTTACAGACATGAGTTCACATCCATTCTAACCAGGGTCTTTACAGCAGTGTAAAGACATCTAGTTGTTTAGTAGACTGAACTCCAATAAAAGGACAGTCAGTTTTGCTCCAGAAAAAACATATAAGAAGAACTAGCAAGCGTCTGTATTTTCAAGAAAATTCATTGCTCAGTGTAAATATACAATACCAAAACGACTTACATAATTTGAGAATAGAATCTTTAACCATAACACCAAAGACATGAAATAAATAAGTATTCCTGGAAAGAGGGTGAAAACAGATTATCAGCAGCTCAACTTTGAAGTAGCTAAGGAGCATAGCTGATAAAATGTTGGACTTGAAGTCAGGGAAACCTGGAGTTCATAATCCTGACTCAGTCACTTTTTAGGTATGGACAAGTCACTAAACTTCTCTTAGCCTCAGTTTTCTCTTCTGCAAAATGGGGATAATAATAGCACCTACCTCACAAGGTTGTTGTGAGGTTCAAATGTGCTAATATATGTAAAGCATGTCGCCAACATCAAAGCACTATACAAATGCCTTCAAGGAAGAGGAGAAACAGGAGGAGGAAGATGATTTTAGGAGTCTTCTTTCCTTGTCATTCTCATAAGAGTAATATTTATCAGCTGACACCAGTTATTTTCTAGTGTTTTGGAATGTGGGACATAACAAATCTCCCTTCCTTCATTGACCTGTAGCCAAGAATGTGGATCCTAACAATTCTTATTGATGGGCTTGAAAAGGTTTATTTATTATTGGAGTTTAGGAAAGAGGGGGAGGCATTTTCACTGACATTCAGATTTGGCAGGTGAGATTCATTGGAAAAGAGCCTGGTTTTGGGAAAGATTGAAGGCAAAAGGAAAAGGGAACAGCTGAGGATGAGTGTCATAGAAGCAAAAACATGAGATTGGACAGACTTCAAGAGATAGTGAAGGACAGAAGGACCCGGTGTGGTACAGTCCACGGGGTCACAAAGAGTTGGACACAACTGAAACGACTGAACAATAACAACAACAAAGAAACCTCCATAATCTTTGCCAAGAAAACCCCAAATGGGGTCATAACAAAGAAACATGGTCGATACTGGAGTATTTTGCTATTTCCTTCTCCAGTTCATTTTACAGTTGAAGAAACTGAGGCAAGCAGGGTAAAGTGATTTGCCCAGACTTACACATCCGGTAAGTGTTTGAGGCCAGATTTGTACTGAGGAAGATAAGTATTCCTGACTCCAGGCCCGGCACTCTTTCTGCTGTGCCTCCTAGCTGACCCTACAGTAGACATTTAAATGCTTTTAAAGCAATTGTTGAATCACCCTGGAAAACACTTTTACGCTGTGTGGAACTTATTGTCCTGAAGTTGCAAAGTGTTTATTGTTTTTTTTTTTTTAATATAAGCCTCTGTCTCTAAATGTGGTAAACTCTTCTCTCTGTTTGCCTTCCCACACTCAGAAGTAAAATTTCAAAGTCAAAAGTATCTGATGTTGCTAATGAAGCATTATCATTAATTTCATGACAGATCCTGAAAACCATTTTTCATCAGCCTGCAGAGAGTAAAAATGCATGTTCAAACTCATTTAGCCAGTTGGAAGTGTAATCAACCCCCAGCAAATAAGATCGAAGCATCTGAATAGGACAAAAATTAAACTAACATTGAATGATCATTAGGTCACAGTTCTAGACATACTTTGGCTGCTACAGATAACAGAGTGAGCTGCACTTCATGAATGTAATAAGACACAGGATGGTGAAATCTATTCAATGAAAGAAATTTAAGGGAAGTTCCTCTTATCATGAAAAATGAAGTTTACAGTGTCTTCTCTGACTCACTAAACTGATCTCAGTTCTGGTATTTATAGATTTGCAGAGTTCTACAGCTTGGAGAGATCTTAAGGATCATCTGGTCTAACACCCACTCTCATTCCTCAGATGAAGAAACTCAAGTCCGGAGACCCTAGAAGTGAACTCGTTGGTGATTCTCTATCCCTCAAAAAGCCTCCTTCATCCATTTGGCTTCAACTTATTCCTATTAATATTGTAGTTAAAATCTTAGCTCCATGGAGTCTTCTCAATCTGAGAAAAAAATCAGACCCATAAAATCAGTGACTTTACCCCTCCTGCCACTATCTGCTAAATATAGGATCACTGGTTTAAAGATGGAAATGATTTTAAACATTATCCAGATCAATCCCTTCCTGTCAGAAATTGAGGCTCAGAAAAGTTAAAAGATTTGCCCAGGGCCACACAGATGGTAAGTAGCAAAACCATGATTCTAACCTAGATCCTCTGATTCCCAATTCTTTACTCTGTCCATTAAACCCATTTATCCAATTATATTCATTTACTACCTACCATATGATAATAATAATAATAATAATACATGAAAGATATAAAGCTTTACCTAAGTTAATCTCATTTAAGCCTCAAGGAAATGTTGTGAGATGGCTGCTATAGGAATTATTACTTCCATTTTACAGATTAAGAAACTGAGACTCAGAGTGGTTAAGGAACTTCCTCATGGTCATGGAGTTATAGGACCAGAGATTTAGAACTGGAAGAGGCACTAGAGGTCATTCTAGTTCAATCTCCTTATTCTATAGATAAGGGAACTGTAGCATAGAGTGAAGTTAAGTGACTTACCCAGGGTCCCACAAGTAGTAGAAGTGAGAAGTCTTCCTGCCTCTAAGTCCAGCACTCTATCTACAATGGAAACTGCCTCCACTGAATGTGTATGTATGTGTTTATGTATATTGTACAAAACTTACTGATCCTTACTGATCGGTTCAAATGTTCCTTGGAGTCAAGAACATGGTTCTCTCCATAATATTTAAGCTCATCATCAAAGAGGTATGATCTATCAGCAAGTATTTATTAAATGCCTATTATATATCAGAGTTGATATGTAATGCTAAGAGTTGAGGATTCAAAGACAAAGTGAAACTATTTCTGTCCCCAAAGAGCTTACATTCTAGTGTCTGTGAGCCAGAGGAAAAATAGGGTATCCCAAAAGTCTTGGTCAGTTTTAAGCTATAATAGCTTGAAGCTACAGTTGGGCAGCAAGGTAGAGCAGTGGAAGAGTGACAGCACTAGAGTCAGGAAGACTCATCCTGCTGAGTTCAAATCCAGCCTCAGACCCTTACTAACTGTGAGCCTGGGCAAGTCACTGAAGCCTGTTTACCTCAGTTTTCTCATCTATAAAATGAGGAGAAGAAAATGGCAAACCACTCCATATCTCTGCCAAGAAAACCCCAAACAGGGGTTGTGAAGAATTGGACATGACTGAAAAATGGCTAAAAAAAAATTAATTAATTAAAAAAACAATTATGATAAGCTTTAATAGCTTAAAACTGTACTAAGACTTTTGGTACCCTATACTTGTTGATGATGCTTAATCTCAGAAACTGACATACTTCCCCTTAAAGAAAGCTGAATGGTCATAACACGTTTCAAGTGTCAGACTACAGATACCTTGGGAGCCAGAGATATACAAATATTGTTGTTCCCTGTAACTCTTCTCCAGGATTCAATCCACAGAGAGTGGATATCTCCAACTAATGAATTCCATTTAAGTCCCTCATGGGCATGAAAGGAAAAATCTCTCTCTATGAAGAAATAAAATAATATTCAAGTAAATAATAATACAAGGAAATTATAAAACCATCAGCTTCTATCATTTTTTAAATAAAATTTTCAATACTTCACACTTATTTTTGAGGGAAAATACCATCTTTCTAGTCTCCTGCTAATCAAAAGTTCTTCCACGCAAACAGTCTTGGCATTAATATTATCTGGGAAATTCTTTACCAATAAAGACAGCATGGACCAGTGGAAAGAGCTCAAAATTTGGAGTCTGAGGGCCTGGGTTCAAAATCTAATTGTGTTACTTATAGATAGGATAACCTTGGCCAAGTTTCTTAAGGACTCTAGGATTTGGCTTACTCACCTATAAATTAAGGGGATTAGACTGGATAATTTCCAAGATCCCTTGTGGCTCTAAATCTATGATCCTACAGCCAGGGGGTGAAGTAAGCATTTAGGTGATCCAGTTGGATAATGTGCTGGACCTGAGTCAGAAAGACCTGAATTTAAATTTGACCATACACTTATTAACTGTATGGCTTTGGTCACATCACTTAACCCCTCCACCTCAGTTTCCTTATCTGAAAAATGGGGATAATAATAATAGGAACTGTTTCTCAGGGTTCTGGAAGGATAAAAGAAGATAATATTTATAAAGTAGTTGCCAAACTTTAAAACACTAATAAAGATATTATTATTATCCTATGATTTCTGAGCTAATAGTCTTTAAAAGCCTTCAGCAGATCCTCTCAGTTTCATTACTGAAATAAACCATTTTTTCCCCTGGGGAATATGGTGTGCAAGAGGGAGACTGACAGATGAAACAGCCACCAAAGAATCTTTCAGATCGCAATATAAAATCTACCCCATTACAGATAAAGGGCATTCCAATAAAATATATCTCTAGTTTTGTAACCACATATTTATTTACAATGAAAATTAGTTTGGATAAATAGAAAATACATTGTGTTGTGTGAATTACTTGGAACAAATGATAATTTTGATATTGTTTCATTTTATGACCGCAATAATCATGTGTGTGAGTGGGGTATGGATGTGGGTGGCTCGCTCAGACCATCTGGTCATGACCAGATGAAGCTAGATTGAGCTGGTTTCCCCACCTTTAGTCAGCTCTCTCTGTTCATTGAGTGCTGGCTTTCACACCATAAATGTTTCATTGCTCTCTTTTGTGGTGTTTTTAATTCTATGGTTTTTAAGAACAGATATTACTCTAAGAACACATGCAAAAGTTGCAGCTAATTACACACTTCAATGACCATTGGATATATAGGAGTAACTGTTAGTGTGGAGAAATCAAGAATTTTAATGATCTTTCAGGCCCACAATGAAATGGTCCTGAAGAATAAAGAAAAATGTGACAAAACAATGAAGGACAATGCCAAGAATTTACAAACCATTGCCTCAAAAGAGCCTCAGTAAATAAGGAAAAAACCTTCAGAGGGATTTAACACCTGGAAGATTTGTTATTGATCCCTCCGCAGTGTCATGCAGGCTTCCTGAAGATGGAAGAACAGTGAGAAGACCAATTAAAAAAAAAACTATTAACTATTACTACAAAGAAAAAATGTTTGTCATAGGCAAGACAATGCAAAGACTGGAATACCAAAGATTGTTTTTTAAAAAGTAATTTTTTACTGATGAAATTCATGTTTTCATTTAAATCAATACTAAAAATCATTGAAAGAAGTCTGGGTGAATCTGCAAGACCATTTTCATCAGACTGTAAAAATGTGCCCCCAAAAGTTTTTCTTTCCAATGGACCTGGAAGTCTTTTTCCCTTTGAAGGAATGATGAACTATGATAAATATATTGATATACTGAGAAGTAGAATTGTCCTGTTATTATAGAACTAGCAAATGAAGATAGATTGCTTCAACACAACTTTACATCATGACAAACATAATAGAAAGTTAAGAAATTTGTACATGATAAAGATAAACATGTTTCAATGGCCTGGAAACTTCCCTGATTTAAACCCCATTGGAAACCTATGGGCTATAATCAAGGTTACATTTGGGAAAATGGCTTGTTCATCAAAGGTAATCTAATAAAACATGGTTGCATGTTGAATAATTTTTTAAAATATTTTAACTTAATATCAAATCATGTAACACAATTACATCAAAACAAGGAAATATTGCATATTAAAAGATTTTCAAAGATGTAAAACATAAGACTTGTTGTATATTAATGAATTTAATTGCCTTACTTTGTCCCAAGTAATTCACATACTATTAGAATGTAAGGAGACAGTCAAGATGCATTTTTGAGAATCATCAAAGCTAGAATTGTAAGTACAGACTTCTATACTTGTCTTTTTCTTAACCATATTCCAAGTCATTGAATACTGATCCAAATAATTCTTGCCATCTTAAGACTCACACTGCCTACTGCTCAAGTGCCAGATGCAATGACTCCATCCTGAATTTCTACTTTTAAAATCCATTTTGCAAATAGTGCAAATGTATGATACATCATTAAATACAATGTCATCACCTAATGAAAAAGAATCTTAGATTCAGTGCTCAAAGGGAAATCAACAGTCCCCTAGTCTAAGAGGTTTTTAAACTAATGTCTATGAACTTTGTGGTTTTGGGCTTTAGATGTTCTCGGTGGTGGTGGTCTTTCATTTGTTTTTTAATTATCTTTAATTTCTGGAAGATAGGTGGCCCAGCAGATAGAGTGCTAGGCCTAAAGTCAGGAAGACTCATCTTCCTGAGTTCAAATCTGGAGATACTTACTATCTGTTTGACCCTGAGAAAGTCATTTAACTCTGTTTGCCTGAGTTCCTCATCTATAACATGAGCTGAAGAAGGAAATGACAAACCACTCCAGTGTCTCTGCCAAGAAAATCCCAAAAGGGGTCACAAAGAGAAAGATATGACTGAATCAACTGAACAACAAAAAAATCTTTAATTTTTATTATCAGTCAGATTCTCTCACTTACTCCAATCCCTCCCCCACTCATTGAGAAGGCAAGAAATATAATAATCATCATACATATGAAATTATGTAAAACATATTTCCATATTACCCATGTTGTGGGGAGGGGGAGAGCAAAAAAAAATTAAGTGAAAAAAATGCTTCAATCTGCACTCAGACTTCATCAGTTCTCTTCCTCTGGAGGTGGTTAGCTTTTTTCATCATGAGTCTTTTGAAATTGTTATGGATCATTGTATTGATGAGAGTAATGAAGTCTTTCACTATTGATTATCATTACAATATTGTTGTTACTACATATGATGTTCTCCTAGTTCAACTCGCTTGACTTTGCATCAGTTCATATAAGTCTTCCCAGGTTTTTCTGAAACCATCTCCTTCATCATTTCTTACTGCACAGTAGTATTCCATCACAATTATATACCACAACTTGTTAGTCATTCTCCCATTGATAAGCATCCCCTCAGTTTCCAATTCTTTGTCATCACAAAAAAGCTACTATAAATGTTTTTGTACATAGGTTCTTTTCCTTTTGTTTTTTGTTTTGTTTTGTTTTAATCTCCCTGGGCTACAGACCTAGTGGCATTATTGCTGGGTCAAAGGGTACGAATGGTTTTATAGCCCTTTGGGCATAGTTCCAAATTTGAACTTGTTTTTTAAAAAAATTTTTGATAATTATTACAGCATAATTGCTTTACTTTGTAGTCCTATATTTTATTTTTATTATTATTATTGTTCATAATGATAATAAATATAATTTATATAGGAGTTGAAGATTTGCAAAGATTTTACACATATTATCTCCTTTTTTTCTCCCCAACAATCCTAATGGGTAGAAGCTATTATTATCTTCATTTTATAGATGAGGAAATTGAGGCAGGCTTAAGAGAATTGCCCAGAATCACATAGCTAGTCATTGTCTAAAGTAGGATAAAATTCAGGTCTTCCTGATACTAGGTCCAGTGCTCTCTTCACTGTTACCTAGTTACTTCATTTAATTTTATGCATTTAAAAATTATTCCAAGAAGGAGTTCACAGGCTTCACCTGTTTGCAAAGAGATCCATGACACAAAAGAAGGATAAGAACCTTTAATCTATTCCAACTCCCTCATGTTAATAATTAAGCAACTGAGGCTGAGACCAATAAAGTTACTTGTCCCCATATCACACTAAGAGCTGGTATTGGAAAACATGTCTCAGGACTTCAAATCCAACACTTTTTCTACTACACCACATTGTTTCTACAGAAAAGATCACATTTTTATTTATATCTATAAATGTCTTAGTATTCACATTGCAAATACATTTTATTAAAAGACTGTGAATATATACAGAATTACAGGGGACCAAATCCAGAATAGTGAAATAAACTAACCATATTCACTCCTTATTCTTAAATTTTGAATTCCATTCTTCTCAACCAACAGATTGATCATTGATTCTTGGCTGGCTCCTTTTTTCGTCCAAAATTACTTGTTTGGTTGTTACTCTGCTCCTGAAAACTCTCTTGCACACAGACAGAAAGTGATTGCTGACTTCCTGCCCCTCTAATAAATGCAATCCTTTCCCCAGGTAGAAAATGTTCTTGCTCCAATGACCTGCTTGCTGCCCAGGCCCATCACTCTAATTCAAAAGACAACTCTTTTGAAATACAGCTGCCAACATGATCCCCTCCCAACCAGTGAAAGTTTCATCTGGCTTTTCTCTCTCTTTGTTTTCAGCCAGAAAGACCAAGGTAGCTACATGACCTGAGGAAAAAAACCAAACAAACAGATATATACTTGATAAATTTTGCGACTGAGTGGCAATAACATTTTAACTGTTTCCACTGTCTGTGAGAAATTGATATAACAGAGACTCATGTAGCTGAAAGGTTATTGGTTATGGTTGCACGGAACTTGAGTTCAAACTTCAACTCTGTTACTTTGTAGTCATGTGACCTTGGGCAGTTTGCTTCACTCTGCGGGCCTCAATTTCCTGATCTGTAAAAATAAGGAGTTTGGGGTAGCTAGGTAGCATAACAGGTAGAGCACCAGCCCTGGAGTCAGGGAGACCTGAGTTTAAATCCAGTCTCAGACACTTTACTAACTGTATGACCCTGGGCAAGTCACTTAACCTTATTTGCCTCAGTTTCCTCATATATAAAATGAGCTGGAGAAGGAAATGACAAACCATTTCTCTTTGCCCAAGAAACCCCAAATGGGGTCACAAAGAGTAGGACATGACTGAAACAACTGAACACAAGATAAGGAAGCTAGAAGAATAGGCACTATATAGTACCTATTATGGACCAGGCCCTGTGCTGAGCATTTTACAAAAATTATCCCATCTCATCCTTGCAACAATCCTTTGAGGTAGGTGCTGTTACTATGCCCATTTTACAGATGAGGAAACTGAGGCTGACAGAGGTTAAGTGACTGGCACATAGCTAGGAAGTCACATATTCCTGACTCAGGCTAGGGGCTCTATCCACTGTTAAGCTAGACTAAATGATCTTCAAAGTCCTTTCCAAAAGCCCTTTGATTTGATTCTCTTCCCCATCCAGCTCTCCTCACAATTCCTTGTCTAACCAGGCCTTGATTGAATTCAAAAGCTCCCATAAAGGAAGGTTAAACCTTGTTACTAACCCCGAAGCCAAGACAAGTATTGGAAGTAATTGAGCTATTTTTCAGACAGGTCAGTTACATGAGATCGTGTGGGGCCGGGGGTGGGGGGTGGGGGGCAGCTCGCGTTTGATATTGCCAAAACATTTGCCAGTCAATGAATGGGAAACCTGACTCTAAACAGCATTTTACACTTCTTCTTGTCAATTCAATTGAATTCAACAATTCAATTCTACAAATATTCAATAAGCAGGTGTGTACAAGGCACCATGTTGTGCAATGGGAATACAAAAACCAAAGGAAATAATCCTCCCATTCCTGAACTAGAGAGGGACCCAACACAGACACAGATAAGAATGTCCAAATGAATTTCAGAACTTGAAGGAGGTAGCACCTGACCTGAGTCTTGAGGAAGCTCTGAGGAGTCTAAGAGGTAGAAATGAGGAGGGAATGTATTCCAAGCAGAAGGAACAGACACAGAGTCAAGAGATAGAATTTGGGATTTGGGGAATAGCGAACTGGCTGGAATGTTGAGTGCAGGAAGGGAAATAACATTAAATGAATCTGGGAAGGGAGATGGACACTAGACTATGGAGGGCTTTAAATGCCAGGCTTAACATTTGTATTTCATCCTAAAGGCAAGAGGGAGGGAAACCCTGAAGATTTCCAAGTCAGAGAGCAACTTAAACATTTATTAAGCACTTATTATTTGCCAGCAACTGCCCTCAATACTAAGGAGACAAACACAAAAAATTAAATAGGTCTGGCCCTTAAGGATGTTACATTGCAACAGGGAAGACGCTCGCGCACACACACACACACACACACACACACACACACACACCACATACATACACACACACACAGAGGGAACATATAGAATTTCTGTATATAAAAAAAATATACAAGGTTACCTGTTGTGGGGTCAGACAGTAAGGGCTGCTGGGTAAGTAGGTGGGAACTGGGAAAGGACTCACGTAGAAATTGGTGTTTGGGCTGTCTTAGAGGAAATCAGAGATTCCCAAAGGTGGAGATGGAGGGCATTCAGAGATGGGGTAGAGTCAATGCAGAGGCACAGAGAGAAAGGAATGGAGCTTTCTACGTGAGAATCAGCAAGGACAGTTTGACCTAACCATAGGTTTGTGGAGGAAGCCAGGACAAGATGAGGAATGGACCTGTGATTTTACTAGTCTGGGTCATCTTAGATGAGGGATTACCCAGAGTACTGAGAGGTTAAGTGACCTGCCAATAACAGAGGTAATCCTTGAACCCAGGCATTCCTGCTTTGAGGATGGATAATGCTATGTTACACTACCTCTTTTATAGAAGGAGCAATGTGAAATAGGGCAAGAAAGGTAGGGTGGGCCCCAGGTTTGAAGACCTTTGAATGTCAAATAGAAAAGTGCATATTTGATCCTCGAAGAAATAGAAGTCCACAGAATTTATTGAGAAGGGAGGCCATATGCTAAGACTTGAGTATTGGGGAAATTGCTTTGGCAGCTATCTGGAGGATGGATTGGAATGAGGAGAGAATAGAGATGGGAGAACAATTAGATGACTGTTGCAATAGTCCAGGAGAGAGGTAATAAAGACTTGAATTAGGGTAGTGGTTGCAAGAGGGATTGTAGAGTGAGAAAGAAGATTTGTCAACAAATTAGATGGGTGGGATGAGTGATACTGAGGAGTCCATGATGATACCGACATTACAAATCAGATAACTGGGGAAATGATGGTGCTCTTGGTAGAAATAGGGAGATCTGTAAGAAGTGGGATAAGATAGTAAGTTTTACTTTAGACATATTGGTTTTGAGATAGCTATAGGATATCCAGTAGGAGCCCAGGAGAGAGACAAGGACTGGGCATATAGATCTAGGAGTCATCTACATAGACATGACAATGAAACCCATTAGAGTTAATGGAGTCACAAAGTGAGAATGTTGAAAAAAAAAAAAGAGAAGAAGGCCCAGGACAAAATCTTGAGGACCATCTATAGGTAGAAGGCATGAGATAGATGAATATCCAACAAAGAGGACTAAGAAAGAGGCTGACATTGTTAGACTTCATTTGGCAGGTTCATAGAGGAGAGACCAGAGAAGAGAGAGTTTATGCAGGGAGAGCAATTACTCATGTTTTAAAGTAATTAAATACAGTAATAAGTCACTTATCTGACAATGTCATAGAATGAAGTATTTTGGATGAGTAAAATTACCAGATAACTGCTTTGCTTTTTGGTTTAATATTTAAGTACTGAAACTTTTATTGTAATTATTGAAACAGCATATTAAGCATATATGATTTTTCTTGATTCAGGATCATTTTTATGAAAGTTAGTTATTGTGTTCTCTTATAATAAAGTGACAAAACCCTCAGGGACCATTGAGCTGAATGTAGGACTGTCTATATCTATTTTGCATGTGTATATGAATACATGTGCATGTTTTCTCTCTCCTCCTTTAGGGCAGGAACTATTTCCCTTCTGTTTTTGTACCTTCTGGACCTAATATGGTACCTGGCACATAATAGGTGCTTAGTAAATGCTTGCTTGGTTGACTAATTGTACTAGGTGGTGACTTTTCTATCTCCTTTCTCAGAGTCATATGTCACTTCTCAGTGGGTCAGCTTCTAGCATTCACTATTTCTTGTAATTCAGTGTTCCTCTAACTTAGGAGTGAACTCAATACTGTGGGGAAACCATGTAATCATACATATTAAATCTTAATTTTACATATAATATTAAATCTTTAGGCTGACTTAATTTTTATGATGATTATTTTCTTTACTGCTTAGAGAATTTTATTTTTCTATTTCCCCATTCTCAGCTGTTTTCTAAATGGTTCTGATGGCTAGAAATGGGCTCACTAGTTAGGTGGGTTGTTATGAAACAACAATAATACAAAAAAGCGTGACACATCTGTTAAAATTTTCATACTTTTCAATGAATTTTCAACTAAATTAGTTCATTAAATCCTCATAAAAACTCTGTGGGATAGGACTTACTAGGTCAAGGATTATGGTCCTCATTTTATAGATAAGAAAACAAAGCAGAGAGAGTTAAGTGATTTTTCCAAGATCACAGTGAGTTAGTGACAGAGCTAAGATTAAGTCTTCTGGATTTATCATTAATTTAAGTCTCTGCTCAAAGGTATATTTAAAAAAAAAAACTAACTCTGAGATACAGTTGCTGGAAATTTAGTTTGACTGAGAGTTCTGAGCCAAGCAGTTGCTGATTTTAAATGTGGCAAGCTGTTATATGATATACAAACTCAAGAAATATCATATGATTATGAGAAAACATAAATTATTTAATTATAGTCTGAACCTAGAAAGATAAGAGAAAGGTAAAATGACAAATTTAAGAACTATATGAACTAAGCTTGAGGCTGGAAATGATGGATTCTTCAGTTGTGTTTGAGGAGTATGTCTAACTGAGCAGAGGAACATGTTGGAAGCAGAGAATCAGAGAAGTCACTCAGTGAATTGGTTTGTGGAGATGTCATTCCCAGTGAGATGTTTGTCAGGCAAAGCATAGATCAACTCAACTTAGCAGAGAAAGCATCTATTCAACACAGAAGCAACGTTCATCAGAGAAATGTTATAGACAATCCCTGAAAAAGAAAGAGAACACTAAGATTCCAAAATTGTGAGCAACCCTAAGCACAAAAGTCTTCCTCACTTACGTGCTTCTTGTCCAGGTTTCCGTAAGTCTATATCCACTTTTCCCCACAATTTTTTTTATTGTAAATAGTATTTTATTTTTCCAATTACATGTAAAGATAGTTTTCAACATTCATTTTTGTAAGATTTTGAGTTTTAAATTTTTCTCCCTCCTTACTTCCCCTCTGCCCAAGACAGCAAGCAATCTGATGTAAGTTATATATGTGCAATCACGTTAACCTATTTCTACACTGGTCATATTGTGAAAAAAGAAACAGGAAAAAAAAAAAGGGGAAACAATGAAAAAAAGATAAAAAATGTGAAAATAGTATGCTTTGATCCACATTCAGACTCTATAGTTCCTTCTCTGGATCCCCCACAAATTCTTAATACATTGATGAGAGAGTATAACCTAGGTTTATTTGTAGATTGTGATGGATGTGTTACTCATGACCTTGCTTTAATATGAGTATCTGTGATATTGTTAAGTAAATGGATATGTTTAAGCTATAAAATGTCACTGATTAGTGGATGGTTGTGCAGACACACTTCAGTAGGGGCTCAAGAGCTAAACTGGTAAATAGAGAGAGTATATTTACCCTGACCAGGGTTACCCCTAAGACCATGAGAGTTTGAGTGCAATTATGTAGTGATGGTTTTTTCTGAAGACAAATCAATTTGAGCGAAAGTTAGAGTGAGGGAGACAACCCAGAGAGTAAGTGTCCACACAGCCAAGTGGGCTGTGTGAGGTACTACCAGAAGAGCTATCCACTCTACACACCCCTTACACCAGGTTCTGTGCCTACAAGTATCTGTCAGTTATGATGTGTCATTCGTAACTCCACCACCACCTACCAATCCCTTCCATTCCTTCCAGATTGAGTGTTTTTGTCTCAACTGCTTGTATGACACCAATGGTCATAATTAAATAGCAGTTTAATTAGGTTAGTAAAGTACAGTAAATCAAGATAGCACTGGCAACTTGTTTCATAAAATACAATATTCCAAGCATTTCCTAGTTCCAAACGTCCAAGACAGAATTCACCTCTTGTGTTAGAGTTTGTTTTTTATTTCTTCAGCCTCCGAGTTGCAGCACCAGAGCAAGAGAAAACTAACCCAGAAGTTCATTGTATGATAAAAGACCTCCCATCTTCCCACAAAAGTGGGAGCCAAGTATTAGCAATTAATTTACAACAGATTTCCACACTGGAATTAGATAATGCAGGAGAAACTTTTGGTAGTTCTTGTACCCCAGATGCATAGACAAGGACAGCAGATCTTGGGAACTCTGCTCCAGAACACAATTCATACAGCTGGGAATCCCCCAATGCCACACTGAAAAAAACTCAAGTGCTCCAGAGGCTAATGCCCATGGGACACTACCTGAATGTGATAACATTCTAATAACATATCTAATACTGATAACAGCAGAGGGGAAAATGCAAGCCGTCAGTCTCAGTTCTCATTTCTTTCTGTCAGCTCCCTTCACCTTCAAAACTCTACGTACCTTCTTGTCTATGCAGCTCCATCTGATATCATGTCTATTATACAACCAATCTAAGCTAGACTGACAACAAAGCCCATCAGAGGTCACTCTAGAATTGGGAGTCCTTATGGAAACACTATACCCAACAAACATTCCCTACACTTTAAAGGAAATTATGGATCAAAGTAAACTGAGGTGACTATTTAAAAAACACCTACCAGAATACTGCATGAATAGAAGGGAAGCAACAATGTTTGCATCCTCCAGCATTGAATGTAAACATTCACTAACTAACTTTTTTTCTGGGATTGATTATACTTCTAACCCCTGAAGCAATATAATCTTATGATTCTGCTAGAAGAATTTTCAAGTATTAGATGTAGAATCAGGAAGGCTCAGTGTAACATTCCCACCACTGATGAGTCCTACTTCTCTGAACTTGGTGGCAGGAGTTCCCCACATGAAGGAACTCATGGGTCTTCCATGTATTTTGCCTGGAGCTGACAACTTCCTCTCACTGGGATGTATCAGGCTCCATCTCAATGGAGTTCTTTCCCCTGTGTTATCCCTCAAAACTAGATTTCCTGATGAGGCTCCTAAAAATCATGATACCCTTTCTTTTCAAAGAAGGGTGACTTCTCACAGTTCTACATTCCTGTGCTACTGGTGGTAATAGGAAATTGTCTTCTGCCTGCCAGTTGGGCACCCCTTACCTTGGTGAAAGCACAGATATCAATAGACTGGAACCACCCTGAGGGTAGGTACTGTTTCATTATGTCTTTGTATTCCCAATCTAGCATAGTGCCTGGTATATATTAGGTTTTATATACACACATACTCATATATATGTATGTATATACATATATATTATATATACACACTCATATATAATATATATTAAATATATATGGCATTTTTAGGTATAGGCTTGTTGATTGATTGATTGGTCAATTGATGTCAAAACAACTGTTGTTTTACACAGTTGTTGTACACTGAAATAGGTCTACAATTTGGGCTTTTGTGGGCTGGTGTTACTCCTTTTTGTTACTGAATTATTTTAGTCATGGCCAACTCTCCAGGAGTTGGGGTTTTCTTGGTGGAATGGTTTGCCATCCTCCTCCAGCCCATTTTTCAGATGAGGAACTGAGGCAAACAGGGTTAAGTGACTTGCCCAGGGTCAGACAACTAGCAAGTGTCTGAATCCAGATTCTAATTCAGGTCCTTCTGACTCCAGGGCCAGAGCTCTATCTACTGGGTCACTTATCTGCCCCATTATTCCTTTACTTTCATGCATTTAGGACAGTCTCCCATACTAGAAATCCTATAGGTCCAAGGAGCAACACTGACATCTCATTCCAAAGGTGGAGGTCCAGAGATCTCCGAATAGTAGAAAATTCATTGATAGAAAGATCATTGTTCCAAAGATCTAAAGATGGGGATAGAGTTGAAGCTAGAATTTCAGATTTATATGACTAAGAGGCAGATAGGCATTCTAATGGCTAGACAAATACCCTTTTATTAAGAGGATTTGTTCTGTGAAATTTGCACTCAGTCAAAGGGCTGCACTTGAGCACCTAGAGGGCCACATATGACCTCCAAGCCACAGATTTCCCACACACACGCACACCCTGGGGCTAGAGTGTTGGAGGGAAGAACTAAATTTGAATCTTGCCTTAAACACTTACTAGCTATGTGACCCTGGGAAAGTCACATCCTCAGTTTCCTCAACCATAAAATGAGGATAATAATAGCACCTACCACCCAGGGTTGTTATAAGGATTAAATGTGATAACACATGTAAAACACTCTACAAACTGTAAAGCAGAGTATCAATGATATCTGTTATGACTTTAGACAGGTCAGTTTTCTTTGTGCCTTCCTTTGCATAGAACAGATATAGTTACACCTGTCTTCTAATTCCCTCATGTGACTGTCCTGAGGATATATAATGTCATTCATTCATTCATTCAATAAATATTTATTGAATAGTTGCTTTGTACAAAGTGATATAACATGGGAATGATATCCTGGGAATGAAAAGAAGCTTCAAGAAGCTTACAAACTATTTAGGAAGACAGAATGCATACCACTCATTAAAAAGTGAATGAAGACCTAGTCATATACTACCTCAAGAAATGTTAAAAACTTTATGGGCCTGTGTACCAAATATTTGGAACAGACATTCAGGACACTGTGGTTGATGAATTCAAAAAAGATTTGATGGAGAGGATGGGATTCCAGCTGAATCTGAAAGGAAAGATAGGATTTGAATTGTAGAGAGCAGTGAGGAGGACATTCCAAGGGGAAGAAATAGAGTGAGTAAAGAGAGAGGGGGATGGGATGGCCATTTGTATGCAGCATAGAGCAATCTGTCTAGAGAAGGTCAGTGTAAGAAATAAGACTAGAAAGGTAGGTTGGGGTCAAACCAGGGAAAGCCCTAGATAGCAGGCCAAGAAGTTTGAACGTTAGCAAACAGGTAATGGCAGTGTTTTAAGATCAATGATCCAGGCTCCACAGCCATCATAAAGAGAAGCAACTACTATGAAGAAGAAAGCAGTCACCCCCACCAACTGCTGACCAATTTCTCACCGATGGGGCAGACAAGCCAACATAGCTGAAGTAGCAAGGCACCATGAGGAAGAGACAGGCGGCTGCATGTGGGAGGTGAGTCAAACCACAGCAACCACCTCAACCATCATCTCCCCTCAGACTGCAATGGAAACAGCCTGGACCCCAAGCCCAACAATTATATTTTGTATTTGTATACTGAGAACTTGGCACAGAGTGCTTTACACATAATATGCTTAATATATGGTTTTAAATTCATTCATTCATAACAAGGAACCACTGATGCTTTCTGAGTAGGGGAATAACATGATCAAAGTTGTATTTTAGGAAAATTCATTTGGAAGAAGGATTAAAAAGTGCACTGGAGAGAGAGAGGAAGCAGAGAGACCTGTTGGCTGTGGGAATGAAATGGAAGGGATAGGTTTGTAACATTTTGAAGAAAAATCAGCAGAACTTGATGAAAGATTAGATGTAGGAACAAGAAAAAGAAAATACTCAAAGATGACTCCATCGTTTCTGAATGACTAGAAAATAAAACTAACCCTGGCAGAAACATGTAAGTCAAGGCATGGGCTTATTCATAGCAGGAGGGGGTGAGTTTGGAGCATCATTTTCCCACAGCATAAACTATTCTGGGATGCAAGCTAGACAAAATTTAAAATTATGTTAACTCTTTCAGGACAGTGAGCTATCACAGGAAAATATTGGGGGACATTTGATTAAATAATACCATTAATTAGTACTTCTGTCAATGGTACAATGATAACTGATGTTCATAATGATGACCCTGGGATAATGCAAGATTCTGAAGTGGCTTCTAAATCATCAACAATAAATTATCTCTGATATAGTCTTGTGAATTATTTCTCCTTGGATTTTTATTCTTTGAAATGTAATCCATGCAACCACTTATTATCACTATTAGCCAAAATGCTTAATTCACCAAATACCCCATTTCTCAACCATGACAGATTATAGAGCTTAAAGTAATAGACCAGTGTTTTACCTACTATATGATCTGGAGGCCTGAAAGAGTAAAAAGAGATTAAAAAATTATCTGGATCATTCAGAAGGAATGGCTAAAGCACCAAGACTCCAACTTTTTTGCCTGATCAGGCACACAGATAGCACTGGCAGTCTTGTGAACCAAAGTTTCCATAATCCTTTGATCTCTTACTGCCTGTCTCATAAATAAATGCTTTTCAATTCCATTTACTTGTATTCCCCAATATAGTCTCCAATCTCATCAGATGATCTACTCTCTGTCCCCTAGATTTTCCATGCTCATGCTGCTCTCTGTATCTTGAAATGACTTCTCTTCTTTTGTTTTCTGCAGGGGCAATGTGGTGTAATGGATAAAAGCTCTGTACATAAAATCAAAAAGAACTGAGTTCAAATCCTGATTGTGATATTCAACTAGCTATGAGACTATAGTTGACATATTTGTAAATGAGAATAAGAATATTTATTGAACCTTCATCACAAAAATTTTATGACATTCAAATGAGATAATGCATATAAAGCACTGTATAAATGTCTGCTATTATTATTATTATTATTATCATAAATCTTACCTATGTTAGGGTCTAGGTCAAGACATACCTCTTTTGTGGCAGCTAGGTGGTACAGTGGGTAGAGCACTGGCCGTGGAGTCAGGAAGACCTGAGTTCAAATCCAGCCTCAGACACAAAGCACTCACTAGCTGTGTGACTCAGGGCAAGTCACTTAACCCCAATTGCCTCACCAAAACCCAAATGGAAAAAAAAAAAGACATACCTCTTTTGTTAAGCCCACACTGGATTCTGTTAGGGTCAATATCACCCAGTTTAGCATGAAAACTGTTCTCTAATAGTTTAGAGTATGTTAGCTCCACCTTTTCATAAATGCATTTCTTTGAAAAGGTAGATTCCACCTGATATAAGTAGACTTAGAGGCATAGCATGGAAAGAATACTGGACTAGGAAGGTCTGAAAACCTAGGTTCAAATCCTGCCTCAGGAACTTACTGAAGAGGATGAAGTGCCAGTCACTTAACCTCTCAAGGTCTCAGTTTTCTCATATCAAAAATGGGAATAAAAATATTCTCTACCTCAGAGGATCGTTATGAGGAAAAATCGTGCAAACTTCAAAATCACCATACAAACATGAATGATTAGAATTAATTTTAGCCTCTTCTTCCTTTCTCATCCAAGCACACACAGCAGCCAGAACATCCTAGGCCAGTAACCATAAATAATTGATGGATTCCTGCTCTGCTAAAATTATTAAGATTTGCTCTTTTGCCTAACATAAGACTTTGAAACCTCAAAATAGCCTCTTGGAGGCACTTGGGCCAGGCTTTTATTTCTATCAGTTGAAACAAGACAAAGAAAAACAACAGCTTTTAAAGTGGGTGGAGGGAGGACATGAAAGGAACAAAAAAGAAAATGATGAAAAGTCGATAAACAGAAAGAAGAGCACGAGATGCCAAGATAAACAGAACATCTCAGAGATGTCATCATGGTCTCTGTGGTGATTTCTTTCCAGCTGGAGATCCTGCACATAGTAGGTACGTTTGTTTGCTGAGTTCTATTGAACCGGCAAGTTCCTCAGGAATAGGAGCAGTGGGAAAGAATGCCTTCTGGAGCAGCTGCCCCTGGTGGTACTGCCATTTTAAAAGCTCCTGGTGCAAAGAAGTCATTCATCAGTGTTGGGAGGCTGCCAAAAGCGGCAGCAGCAGCAGGATGTTCTGGCTGTTCTGCCACACTGAGCACCCCTCATGCCCCTCCTTCGAGCACACACAAGCCTGGGGCTTCTCTGCTCTCCCCCAAAAGCACTGAGACATTGTCCTGCTGCACCCCCTGCTGAGATACGTGGTTTTAACCAGTTCTAACTCAGCAACTCCCCTAGGTTCCCAGATCTTCCATGGTGTTCCATGAAATGCCATCAAGGATGCTCATTGTCTCAATCCCTGTTGTCCCCACATGAAGAGAAATCACAAAGGGAGGAAAACTGCAGGAAACAGGAAGAACCTAGCTGCAGACAGAGAGACAGGTACCACCCTGAAGGCCAGACCACTGGCCATGTTTTCAGCTGAACTAGTAACAATCTACTTGCTTTCTCTTCACGGATGCATTCCCCACTTCTGTAAAGCCAAAGATGCTGAGAAGAGACACTCCAGTGGCTCCCTGTTACCTCTAGGATCAAATATAAAATCTCCTGTTTGGTTTTCAAAGCCTTTTATAACCTGATTCCCCCCTACCTTTCCATTCTTCTTCCACCTTACTCCCCATCATGTACTCTGTGATTCAGGGATACTGACCTCCTTACTGACCCTCATACATGGTCTCTCAGCTTCAAGCATTTTCACTGGCTGTCTCCCATCCCTAGAACATTCTCCCTCCTCATCTCCACCTCTGGGCTTCCCTGACTTCCTTCAAATTTCAGCTAAAACCTCACCGCCTGCAAAAAGGCTTTCTCAGCCCTTCTTAATCCTTCTGAGAATATCCCCTAATTTATCTTGTAAATATTGTTGAAAGGAAAAGTCTTCGTTTAGGCTTTCACCCTGATTAACAAGGCAAAACTCAGGAAGACAAAGTGAATTAAAAAGATAAGCTGTCAAGATAGCAACACCCTTGATGGACTGATCTCTGAAGATCAACAATGGCTTCAAGGTGACTTTAAAACAATTCAGATAGGTCCACCTCAGCAAAGATGCCCTTGCATCTCCATTCCTCCCCAAGGTAGCAAGAATGTGACAATTTGCAGGTAGGGATACATGACAAAAAGCAAGTAATACAAAAAGCTGCAGACTTGGTGTCTCCTTCCCCAGCAGAGCCTCTCCCAACACTGGTTTATCAACAGGGCTGGAACAATGGGTAACTGAGTCAAAATAACGTTCAACAGCACTATCGGGTTGGCATTCAGTACAGACTATGAAGTTCTGTACTTGGTTACATAGAGAACTATAAGTCATATAGGAGAGAATGATCACTTTCAAAACAAATCAGAAGGATCATATATTTGCAGATGGAAAGGACTTTAAAGCTCACTGAGTCCAATTCCCTAATTTTATAGAGGAGGAAACTGAAGACCAGTGAAACTGGTCCAGGGTCATACAGCTAGTAAGTACTTAAGGCAGGATTTGAACCCAGGTCTTCCAGATTTCAAGTCTGGTCCTCTAGCTACTATGCCACACTATTTCAAGAGGTGGTACCTGAGCTGGACTTTGAAGGAAGAAAAGAATTTCAACAGGCTAAGAAGTAGATTCTGGCTGTCCTTTGATCCTCGCTCCATTCCTTCCCACCCCACCCCCAGACACACACACACACACACATACCCCTTTCACTGTGCCTGAGCCCCACCCTTGAGCACACACACAGACTCGTACATCACCTCCCCCATACCAAAGCAAACTTGCCTCCCTGTGCCAGGGTCTGGATTCCAAACAGCTGTAGAAAAAGAAGTTGGCAGAAACAGACAGCAATAGGAGCCACCATGAAGGCTCAGACCCAGGCAGAGAGAATGGCATAAAGCAGAATTGCAACTTGGACTGCAGCACGGGCTGGTTTCCACCGCACCCCATACTTTCCAAATCCAAGGCCTTAGGCAAAAAAAAAAAAAAAGTGGGGGAGGGGAATTCAGGTGAGGTTATTTGCCTCTTGCTTGTTTCATGCTTGCTAATTACTACCAATGAGGTTTTTCAATAAGTCCACACACAAGAATACACACACATACACACACACAGCACATGATGATTATGCAAGAACATTAGTATTTGTGGGTAGTATACAGCTGCCATCCTACTACTTCAGTCATACCTCATAAGTACTTAAAGTAGGTTCCTTTGGAGCTCACCCTAAGGCAGAAGTTCTTAATCTTGGGTCCAAGAATGTTTAAAAAAAAAAACTTTTGAAAACGATTTCAATATGAATGGTTGTCTTTTTCATCTCAAGTATCTTATTTTGTGGCTTTAAAAACTTTCTGTGCAGGAATCAATGGACTTCATCAGGCTGTCAATGGGGACAATAATTTTTTAAAAAGTTTCATGAGCCCCCTGGGTTATGTTGACATAATTATAAATATAACAATCTAATTATAATTACATAATTATATAATAACAAATAATATAATTATACTTATTAATAATTAATATGGTTAATTAATATAAGTATAGCTAACACTTATTATATATCACTTTAAGGTTTGTAAGTTGTTTTTGTGAACCCCAAACCCTATGAACCCCACCAACCCAAATTTGAAATAGTGTCTGGTCTAAGAGACAAACTAAATTGGGGCACACGTGTCCACAGTTTAATTTCTCAAAGTGGCTTGACATGCATTGCAAAGGAGTTCAGTCCAAAACTGGACCTTGGTTCAGGATTTTGGGGTACAAAGTTATATGCCCTTCGAAAAGTAGGTGTTCCCAAGGGGGTGCAAATTAACTGTGACTGGTCAACATACTAGGAGGTGGGTGGGTTCCTTAGATCGCTCAGTCCACAAGAGCCAATATCACCCACCATCAAAAGAAATACCACCCCTAGTCTTGGAAGTCTGTCTCCACCCAAACCTGTGTAGGATAAAATCAATTCCAGCCTGGGTTGGAGTTTGACCAAGATGAGATTTGGTACGATCTCATGATCAGAGATGTCCTTCTGAATAACTTTGGGCAGAAGGCTAGCAGGGTGGAGTTCTGAGTCTCCAGGACACAGATTACCAAGAGAAATAATTTTTTAACACTTTACATATGTTATCTCATTTGTGAGGTGGGTGCTAATATTATGAGTCATTGAGGCTATGAGAGGTTAAGTGACTTGCCCTGGGTCACAAAGCTAGTAAAAGTATCAGAAGCAGGAATTGAGTTTACGTCTTTCTGACTCCAAGTTTATTGTTTTATCCAACATGCCACATAGTAGACTGAGGTCACCTAAAAATCTTGGAACATTGCCTCTACCAGCACAGAAACAGACTAGGCAGTCACAAATGCAATGGTACATTCTGATTCTGCTGCAAGCTGCAAGACATTGGGACAAAAGGAATAATTATGTCCTCCAGGCTTTGGGGAGCCATTAAAGTTTTTCATCAAGGTGATGATATGACCCAACCTATGCCCCAGGAAGGATAATTTTGGCAGCTGTATGAAGAATGATTTGTACAGGGGGGAAAAGTGGAGACAGGGACGCTAGTAAAATTGTCCAAACTAGAGATAATGAGGGTAATAGTGTGAAAGTAAAGGAAGGCAAGGAGGGGAAAAATTTTATAGCTGTCACATGGCCAGGGCTTGTAAACTAATCATCTGGGGTAGATTAAGATAGAGGCAGGAACCAAGGGCCCATCACACAAAATAGATAAATACTTTTTTATTTTAAAATCATTTTACTTATATAATTTTATTTAAATTACTTTTATTTTGCAAAAATACTACTATATAGTTTTAGTTCCAGGTGTTAAAACTCAGCAATACCCTTCTCACACCCAGACCTCACACTCATTCTCCACAGTTGGGGAGACCTCTATTTTCACCCCATTTCCATCACAAACTGGCATGGTCACACCTCAGCCTTGTTCATTTCACAGAACTGTACCACCTCCAAGATCCTAAGCCCTACAATTCCACCCCCCTACCATGAACTAATTCTCACATCACTATGTCTTTCTCACTGAGATCATTTTTCACTTCCCCATTTTCCTGGTCTGTTGCCACTACGGCTACTTTAGCTTCCATGTGGCTTGACCCCAAGAAGAGCCAGCACACTGTGAGTATTTAGTAGATGCCTGTGGAATTGAATTGAATGATTCACTTGCCACCACCTGCAAAAGGCCTCAGGAACTTGATTCTCTACTATTCCAACACCAAATCCTCAACCTTGGGTAACTCCCACCACCTGATTTCCCTGCCCCAGCTGCTATGCAATTAAGCGCTGCTTGAGAAAACCATGAAATTGTGACGATTTTACCCATAACAAAATTATGGTGAGCTGAGGGTGGAAGAGTAGATAGAGGGTGAACCTGGATTCAAATCCCACCTCTGACTTTTCCTGGTTTTGTGACCCTGGGTAAATCACTTAATCCCTTAGTGCACTCCAGGCAACTCTAAACTCTAAAATTGCAGTTGGATGCCTATTTGCTTTGGGGAGAGAATTTCCTTGCATTTAAGGAGGGCTCCCAGGCTACCTACCCATCTCTTATTTTCCCACCCTGCTGCTCTCTTTTGGACTTCATCATGTCCCAGCTCAGAACACCTTCCCTGTTTTTGCCCCTGCTCCTTTCATTTTCCTTATATGTGTTATATTCCTCCATTAAATTATAAACCCCTTGAGGGTCAGGGACTGTCTTTCTTTTTCATATTTTGTATCCCCAGAGCTTAACATAATGTCCAGGACATAATAATCCTTAATAAATATTTATTGACTGGAGCTCCCTACACTGTTAAAATCACAATGAAGAAGAGAAGGAAGAGGGTGAAGAAGGGCGACCTCAATTAAGCCTATACTATGACCTGACAACAGTTTTATTCAGCCATTATTGATTTCCCATAGCAATTATTTAAAATCTTTTCCTCTCTCTTTAATTCCCAAATCACATAGTCTAACCCCACACACTCACAGAGAAGCTGACATTGTTGGGGTATGGACCCAAGCTGAGATCTTTGCCCCTTACCCCCCCAAAAAAATTGGGTCCTATTTGTCTAAGGGATTCTCCTTGAATTCCCCCCACTTGATCAAGGAGGTCTCTGGCATTCCCCTGAGGGTATAGTCCCATCAACTGGCCTTTTGTTATTGCCTATGCCCAATCTCCCAATTCTGTTACCCTTCACCTAGCCTAACCCTCCATAGTCTTATCTCCCTATGGCCACTGGCTGCTTCCCACCCTTGACCCTAACTAGACCCCATCTTGACCTCTCAGTCACTCCCATCAAGATCCTTCCTAGATCCCTCCTATAGTCTTTCTGAAAATAAGGTCCATCTTGTCTTCTTTAAGGTGCTCAGATTCCTTAAGAGTCTGGCTGATATGGTGGATCTTTAATAAAACTTGTCTTTGGCTGAAAGAAGGCTAGGGTGGAATTCTTTCAGGCAGGACACACTTGTCGTGATCTTGGGGTCCCAGCACCCTTAAACCTCTAGACCTCATCAACATAGCCTTTTATTCACTGGGAAGATCTGGGGCTCACAGTATGAGTTCCTTCAGTGTCCCTCTACCATGCCTCAAAACTTTTTGGTAGTTTCAGCCCTTTCTCTCTTCCTTCCCTCCTGCCCAAGGTATTCTTGCCAAAGCTAACCTCTGCCTCTACCTTTCCTCCCATCTCTTCCTGCCTCGTCTAGAACTTTGCTCCATCAATCATTCTCTCAGTCATTTTCAATCTCTCCCTCTCTGTGAGCCCTCTACCATCTGCCTGTGAACCTGCTGCCAGCCAATTCATGGACTAGTAGATCATCTTTCTCTCAGCTATTCTGGAGATTTACTAGGTAAGCATCAGGCTGTCAGCTGTCAGACTACCTGCCCAGCTGCTAAGGAGATGATGAAGGTTACCGCAGGATCAGTATAGAATTCCTGGGCCAGAGATTCATGAAGAGGGAGATCAGATTTAGAACTGGAAAGAACTTCAGACATCATCTGGTCTAGTGGTTCTCATTTAGTAGTTCTTGAGCCCCTCGAGGGTTGAAGATGGTCCAAGCAGGGGTGGGGAACCTGCGACCTCAAGGCCACACGTGGCCCTCTAGGTCTTCAAGTGCGGCTCTTTGACTGAATCCAAACTTCACAAAACAAATCCCAGGATGTGAAGTTTGGATTCAGTCAAAGAGCCGCACTTGAGGACCTAGAGGGCCACATGTGACCTCGAGGCTGCAGGTTCTCCACCCCTAGTCCAAGAGGTTCACAAAAAAATTTATTTAATGGTAACTTAAGTAATAGATAATTGCAGAATATAATGAGTAGCGCATTAAATTATCCTGAGGGTTTACAATGCATTTTTTAAAGGGAGTTTGCAAAACAAAAATATTGGGAACCACTTATCTAGTCCAGTTCCGAAATTTTACATATCCTCCATGACCAGCAGGCTCTCTAGGAGTACAAAGAAAGGTAAAAACATAAAACAATTCCTGCCCTCCATAAATTTGCAGTTCTGGGGAAATAAAGCAGAAGTATGATTCGTGTCAGAAATCTTCCTAAAGTGTGAGTAACAGGGTCCCTTCAAGAAAAAGTATTCTATTTATAATAATAACAGCTAGCATTTATGTAACAATTTAAGGTTTGCAAAGTGCTTTATAAATATTAAATCATTTGCTGCTCACCCCAACCCTGGGAAGTAGGTGCCATTATTATCCCTTTTTTACAGATGAGGAAGCTGAGGCAAATAGAGGTGAAGTGACTTGCCCAGGGTCACACAGCTAATACTCATGAGGCAAGATTAGAAATCAGGTCTTCCTGACTCCAAGTCCAGTACTCTTTCCACAGTACCACCTTGCTGCCTAATTACAATGCAATTATAAAGGAGAGAATAACAGTTCATTTTCTCTACCACAGAAAATGCTTAAGTCTCAGATCTCACAGATACACATTAACATAGGTGGGGAAATGCAAAACATCTCAAATATCCCATTACCCTCCCCTGGAGGAAAAATGTCACCTTGATGGAGCTCTCATAGCACTCACACAATCCAGACCTCCTCACTAGCCAGGGTATGGCTTTGGCTTTATCTAGCCTCCTGCAGAATAATCCTGGTCATCTCTGCCCTCTGCTCCAAGAAACATTCATTGTTCTGGTTATCTGATGTCTCCATCTCAAAGTCAGGTGCTCTCACCCCACAAAGTATCTGCCAACGTGAGCAACTTCCAATACCGAGTATTTCTGGCCCTTGCCTTTGCTCAGAGAAAAAACACAAAGAAAAGGAAAAGGAAGGAAGTAGACAGAGCTTACCCAGGCAAGCACATATTCTTCTGCTATGTTCGTTTGAGATGTTTTGCATTTCCCTACCTATGTTGATGTGTATCTGTGAGATCTGAGACTTAAACATTTTCTGTGGTGGAGTTTCATGGGAAGTGCTCCAGTCTAATAAACCAAAAACTTCCCATAGTCATCCTTAATACATATAGATGAAGAACCTAAGGCCAAGTGTAAAGTGACTTGCTTAAGGTCACAGAGTCAGGATTCAAGATCAGGCCTTATAACTCTTATTCTAGAGACTAGAGAAAGGCAACAAGGTTTTGTGGCTAGTGTTTGGACATGGAGTCAGGTAGATGTGGGTTTCAACCCTGCCTCATAAGCTTAATAGCATTTGACCATGGATAAGTCATTAACTTGTTTACCTTACAGTGTTATCAAGAGAATTAAATGAATTAATGTAAAATATAAAATAGTTTAAAAATCTTAGAGCACTAAATAATTGGGTTTTTTTTCCTTTTATCATCTCTATTACACCTGAGCCTTAGCTTTAGCTAAGATCATCAGCTCCACGGTTTTCTAGCACTTACCAAACCACCTAATATGCCACTAGAGAGCCCAGTGGAGACCACAACCAGGCCAGTTCCTTCCAAAAGGTAGCAACCCTACCTCACAATGTTTCAATTTGCACCTCTGCCAGGCCTAGCTTCTGTTGGAGTGAAGTATTATGGATTTCTGCTTCAGAAAGCTGCCTCTGAAGCTGAAAGATATTTCTTTCAGATCTCTTGCTTCCTCCCCGTTAAGAAGTGGGGCATTACTCTGGAATAAATCAAGATTATACTGCTCCTTCCAGGCCATCCTGGAGGGAGATGAAGGAGAGGAGAGGTTGGGAACAAGTATTGCTAAGCTTATCATGGTGAGCCCTCCTAGGAACCCATGGTGATCAGATAGGTCTTTCCAGGCTGCTACAGCTAAGGCAGTAATTGTTCCTTCCAGTTTACCTGTTAATGACTAGTCTTTGGAAATATAAAATTAGTTTTGAAAAATATTTATATTTCAGAATCTCTGGTTCTATTCATTCTCTTATTGATCCTTCTAATAACTATTGCTTGGGGAAGCTCTGGTTGCCCAGAATTAGTCATTCATGGGCATTCTGTTAAGTGATGGGCCTCTTGAGCCTAGAACTGTATTCTGCTCTGCCGCCACCACTTCAAAACACACTTTCTCATGTGAGCCCCTCCATCTGCTATGTCCCCAAATGCAAACAAGTCTCTCCCCAATTGTATTCCTCTTAAGTCAGGCTTGAACCTTCTTTCTGGACAGAAGCCCATTTTACTAAATTTAACTTGTACTTGTTAGTGATTTGGATCTGTGTCAGAGAGGCTAAACAGGGCTTAGGAAAATTAATTTTAAATCTTGAGCTAAGATGCAATAAAAATCCTAGGGTTTTAACCCTGAAAGCCAGAGCCAAAAGGCATTGTTCCATAAAAACAGGGAAAGGACTCTGTTTTCACTAAATACCCGGGGTGGTGTTAAGCCTGAACATAAAGTTGTTAAATTCTTCTAATAGGTTTTTTTTTTTAAGTGATACCAGCCACTAGCATGAAACACAATCTACTTAAAACAAAAGAGCTAGGCAGCATGCTCATATTGCCAAGGCTAAATGCTTTTAGCTAGTTAGGGCATTAGCCAGATGTTGAAAGCCAGAGGCATCCAACAACAGGGATCATTATGGCCTTCAATCACCCCATTATAATTTACAACAAACTAAGCAGAAAGCCATTATTTCCACCTTTAACACAAAGTTTTCCTCGGGCTTGGAGCAGAGTTCTGCAATGGCCTGACACACCATCTGTTCCAACTTCAGGTCCCCTTTTCCTGGAACTTCCTGCAATGCCAGCAAGTCAGGGATCCGGTCCAGGAATATCGGGATGTCATTTGGTACTATCTCGGGAAGATGAAAAATCCCAGAGGGCTCTTGCAAGAACCTAAAAAAAGGGGGACCGATGCTGTAATTAAGTGAAATAATAACAAACCATAATATAAGGCATAAAATGAACAAACATTATGAATTAATCATACTTAGACAATTACAATCCATATGGCTTGTTAAACTCAATCTGCTACCTGTAGTGACATCGACTGCAGGCTGTAGATTCAATGCTGAAGCTTTTTTCCCCCAGGATGTAATTACTTAATTTTGTGAATGAGAAAATGATATGCAAAAAGCAGTGTTTCCATGCCTTGGTATCCGCTTAAATTCCCCCCAGGTTAGTTAAAAGGCATGCCTGCCAGTCAAGACTTGGGAACTTCTTTATTCTGGTATTGGTGCTATCTTAAAGCATTGATACATTGCTTTTCTACCATTCCACATCCTCACACACTCTAATGCAGGGGTGGGGAACCTGCCAGGCCACATGTGAATCCAAACTTTAGGATTTGTTCTGTGAAGTCTGGATTCAATTAAACGGCTGCACCTGAGGACCTAAAGGGCCACATGCGGCTCCAAGGCCACAGGTTCCCCACCCCTGCTCTATGTATCCTAAGTATCAAATTGGTAGTTAAGAATTCCTGTGTACAAAACTTCCATTTGAGCCAGAATACCCTTTACACCAAGAGGGTGAAAATTTGGTCTTCCTACCCTTTAATCCCTCAGTTGCTCAAGTCACAAAAGGCCCTGCTTTACCAGCCTATGGTCCTCAAAACATGGATCCCTGTTACACCCCTTAGAGAAACTCTCATGAAGAAAGGGGACTGATATAGGTCACAGGTAGCATGTTCTCACTCAAGAAGAAAGAAGTCCTATGCTCCCAAGGGCAACCTCTTTAATTACAGGAGACAAAGTGCTAGTTAGTCCTTTGCACCCAATCCACCAGCTGAGAGACCAACTCTAGAAGAAGGGTTGGGATAGACTTACCCAAGCAATAGTCATCCCTTCCACATCGTAGGGTTAGGGGTGTGATACCCCCACGACCTGGAAAATACATGTAAAATTTTTTGGCCTTCCCTTTGTACCAGAGCAGTCTGAATTTTTTTCTTTTTCTTTTGTGGGGTGTTTACAACATATTATTATACTGTAAGCACGTATATATGTGTTATCAACAACCTCCAGGACCGGCAAGATAGGGGAGTTAGCAGGGGACAAGTTGCCATTGCCCACTGCTTCCCCAGCTGCAAGCCAACCAAGAGTCAAAATAACAGGCTACAGCTCTTTTAGAGTGAAGGAAGAAATTCCCTCATTCAATTCTCCCGAGAATCAGGTGCACACTCCCTCCCACGAAGGAAGCACACTGAGCGCAGAAGGGAGATCTGTTAGTCTGTTAGTCTGGTTCCCCTTACCCCTCCCTCCAAGACTCGGATTGGTCTGAGTTACAATCAAAAGTTTCACCATTGGTTAGGTTCACAATTCCATATTCTACTTAGAGAAACCTCAATCCGAGTTACAATTGGTGGAAAATCCTGCTCCTTTAGTTAGCTTATGCTTGAAGTTCACTGAGCCTTAGTAGTAGCAGATTCTTGGGCTCTGATATTGACCCCCAACCAGCTTGGACCGGTTTGGCCTTGGGCTGTAAAGACAGGAACCCTGCTGTCTTAACTGGCCTGAGGAATGTCCCTCTCCCCTTAATTAGTTAGCCATTCAGCACCTTTCCTGGTTTTTTTGCAACTTATGTGGGAACCTAATAATTCAGCATTTCTCACATATGTAAATATACATAAATATGTATGTAAATATAAATATATAAGCATATATGTTTACAGTATATAATTACATGGGTATAATTATGATATTAAAAGATAAAATGTGTTGCTATTATGCAATACTATACATATATTTTATGAATTTCTGAGTTTCTAAACTTTTTCAGCATCATCTGCTGGCCTTCACGTATTATCTGCAGCTTCTGCAAAACTCCCCCAAAATTACCATTTAATTTCTTATGCTGACCCATGATTTATCGAAACCACAATGAGGAAAGTCATGATGTGAAAGGGATAACTACTTGGAAATGAGAACACTTTTCAGGGTTAATTTTCAATTTCCAAAGGTTAGCCACTAGTAGGTAAAGCCTAGAAATGTATACAGGGGACCCAGCAGACCTGTTGGGGCAACCTTTCCAGCTTTATCAAGTCAAGTCAACAAGTATTTATTAAATGCCTATTACGTGCCAGACACTGTGCTAAGCCATGGGGTTACAAAGAAAAGCAAAGGACAGTCCCTGCTCTCAAAAAGTTCACAGTCTACTAGGGTAGATGGCATGCAGACAACTATGTACAAACAAGATACACACAGCATAAATTGGAAATCAACAGAGGGAAGGCACTAAGATTAAATAAGAATGGGAAAGGCTTCTTACGCAAGATGAGATTTTGGCTTAGTCCTAAAGGAAGCCAGGGAAGCCAGGAGGTGAAGGTAGCTCTGAGGAGAGAGAGAAATCCAAGCAAAGGAGAAGGCCAGTGATTATGCCCAGATTTGGAAGATGGTTCAATAGAACACTTTCATGAATTGTCTTCCAGCTAAAATGAACTCTTTGCTATTTTCTATCTCTAGGCTATTTTCTGGCCTTTCCAGTTTATGTGCCTTTGTGAATTAGTTAATCAACAAACATCCATGGAAGCGCTGATCAGGTGCCAGGCATTGTGTTAAGCTCTGGGAAGAAAACAAATAGCAAGATAGTCCCTGCCCTCAATTGGCTTACAATCTAATGGAGAAAACAACATATAAATAACTTTAGTACAAAATATATACAGTAACCCTGTATGCCTACAATGGTTTTCCTTCTTATTTCCAACTGTTGAAATCTATACTTCAAATCCCAGCCCAGATAACATTTCATCTCTGAAACTTTCCCTGATCTTTCTGAATTATGTCACCTTTCCCTTTTCTATTTCTCATGCCCCTCAGTTTGGACCTCTCCTTTGCCCTGCTTATAACTTGGATCATTATTCTTTGTCCGTTTTCTTATTCCAGACACTAGGAGGACTGCATCTAGAGGGCTGGGACTCTGTTTCATTTCCTCTTCATATTGCCAGACCAAGCCCAGAGTACTTTACATAAAAGGCACCTAATAAATGTCTGTCTAATGCAATTAAACCTGTGTGTGCATGTTCAGAATCTGAAGGCCATATATTCAACCAGCTGCCCTTTTCCCAAACAAGTTTTTGTAGTTACTTGCAGGTGACAACAACTGAATTTTCAACTAATTGCAGTGGTCAAACCAGCCCACAAATGACCAACTCCCCTCCCTGGGTCCCCAGTTCCTGCACCTGTGTCCACCTATAGGAATAGAATCTGCACTGGGGCGCAAAAAAAGAGGCCAGAATCAGAGCTAGGTGAAATGTGAGTCTTACTGATTCCAAGAAGAGAAGCTGAGGGATCAGTATCTACCACAGGACTTTAGAAGATGTACAAAGGTGATGGGGTGATGGGGTGCCATGTTTGTTCAAAGACCTCCATAAGCATCCTTTAAGTATGTGCATTCCAAATAGTAATGATGATGATGATGATGATAATAACAACCTGTTCTTTAGATCTTCTTCTGTCCTCTGTTTAGTAATCTAGCTGCAGCTACTATGATTGGGCTCAAAACCCTAAGTCTGAATGATCCTACAAAACAAAAATCAGGCTGTACTCTGAGGCATCAGAAAACATATTGCTGTGTATGATGTATTTTAACTGACTTAAGAAGAGTCCAAAGCAAGCTGGAAGCTTGGAAGGAGCTAAAGATATGTATGCCTTGAAGACACAATTGGCTTTTCCTTTAAAGGTAGAAATAAATGTAGATCAGAACTTGCTTGTACCCCCCCCCAAAAAAACCTCCCCAAGACACAGCTGCATTGCATTATTTATAAATCTTGCAGGTATATATGTAGGTTATGAAGCACTTGGTCTTAATTATTGCTGACAGCTGGCTCCCAGAGAAACCTGCACTGCTTTGGAGGGCAGAGGTAAACAACCGTGTCTTTTCTGCCTGGACTGTGCGTGACCTGAATAACTTTACAAGTTGAACTGTGTTGTCATAGCAAAGCACTGTCAACAGTAAGTCTGGTTTGGTCAATCTGGACACAGCTGGATCTGGCTGACTGGTTATCCATGATACAGGCTGAAAGCCTGACTATAATAATGGTTCCCCTTATTTCTTGACGTAAATTCCATTTTCTAATAACAAAACAGTGTTCTACCCAAAGCTTTAAAGAGCAGTGAGAGCCTTGAAGCTTTTTAACCTGAAGACGCCATTCAAGGATGTTAGTCATTATCGTTAAATTCAGGGGCTGTTACAGACAAGAGCCCTGGGAATAGCAGAGTCCCCACACCCAACCCCAGACCACTATCCTGCTTCCAGCCTGGGCCCTGCAGACATGACTGAAGGGAGCAATGCCTGTGGAGAAGGGTCACCTTCCTTGCCACCACCAACAGCAACTGATGATCAACTTCCAAGAATGAGCAGGGAAGCCTAAGAGCTCCAGGAATGAGATAATGTATACAAAATGCTTTGCAAACTTTAAAATGCTATATAAATACTTATTATCATTGCTATGTACTGCTTCCCAGGAGACGTGCCCCGCTTCTACTTCCCCACCGTTATGACTGGGGAAGTCACTACTAGGGAGAAGGGGCCAGTGATCCTAACAGCATCCCACAGAGCATGCCAGACTATATTTTCATTTGTTTTGTTAAGTATTTTTCTGCATTCGGGAGTGTTGCAGCCAACATTGTGCTGGCAGGCTGGATGTCAGACATCATTGTTCCAAACCACCGATGGTGGTTCTGGCCCAGTCCCCATAGCCATCATCCTGGAACCCAACCTATTTAGGTGCTGAAGCCAGCACATCTTCAACAACAGTTACTGAAACTACAAAAAAGAAAGTTCTCACATCAAAGTCTTTGGCAGAGCCAAATAGTTCAACATCAGAAACAGATAGGGATTTATCAAAGGAAATGGCATTCAAGAAGATGCACTAATAACTGCTTTGCTGCTATTCCCTAAGAACTGTGGAATCTTTCTGAGTTGCAGTTGAAACTATAAGTGTTGTCTTTCTCGTTGGATGTGTGATCCTAAAGAGCTGGAAGTGTGTCCATTTTTATATTTGCATCCCTAGTACTTAACACTTTACTTTGCATATAGCAAGCACTTAATCAATGCTTTTTCATTTATCTAAATTATATTGTATGTTATAATTATTTGTTAAAATAGCTAATGATAATTTAACTCTCAAAATAATCTATAGCATGTAAATACTCATCCATTCTTTTCCATGAGCTATCCCTTTGTTATTATATAACTTTTCTTTTCCTGAGCATTTATAATTATCATGTGCACCTTTGGATGTAGAAATCTCTTATCATGAAGAGACCTAAAACTCCCCCTCCCTTCTGATAGTTATCTTACCTTTTCTCCATATTATCTTCTTGGCACAAAAATGAAAAATGTGAATGTTAATACATTGAACCTACGGGAAATGGGGGTTAGAGTCTCATGACCAACAAAAACTGTAATCGTTTGCTAAAGATTGCAGAAAATATATTTTTTCTGCATACAATTCTTTATAACAAAACATTAATTCTGATAACATGCATTTTTCCTTATACTGCAACTATGAAATAACGCATAAAATGCAGTACACAAAATAAAACTGGTAACATGCAAAACATTTTTTCTCGCTAGTCATTCCCTAGACTTCTATGACCTTTTGTGCTCGCATCTCAATAAAAAACAACAACACTGATTTCAGACAATATTCACTTTTCATAACACATGAAATCTACCATAAATATTTTCCTCCTTTTTGCAGATATAAGGAATGGTCAATTCGTTAACACCAAACTCTGGCCAACAGTAGCTGCAGACATTCCTGCATGAAGTTTTATCTAACACCTTTATTTTCTCACTTATTATAAGACACACATCACTGACTTTGCATGCTTGGGCTTAAAGCCCAAAGGACTTGCATTAGCTTTGGAGGCATAATTGCAACACAAAACTTGAATATTAAACACAAACGAAAATATGCAATGATTACATGGGGAGCTCTTTACAATGGTAGGGTGAACAAGACAAGGGAAGCACCTAGAAGGATACCAGATGCCCCACAAACTCGTGTGCATTGTGCCTCTCATTTTTTTTCTACCGTGCATTGCTTTGAATGTACTAGGTTGCCAATGCAAAGCGAAAATGATGTCACTAATGAAATCATGAGAATGCTTGAAGTTACAAAAGTTAAATGTAGGAATGTTGAGGATTGACTGTACAAACTTTCTATGAAACCTCTTTTCTTACCATTACAGCATAGTACACACATAGTCCAGGATCCTAATTCTATTCAACACTAGAATCCTATGTTCCCACTGAATCAAGGTCCTTGTTCTACCCTAACATTCTCCTCCCACCCTGATCTAGTATGTGTCCAATGGGAGTAAAATTCTAATCCTGTACTCACAGTAAAATATCTGGTATACTTATTGAGTCCCAGGTTCTTGATATTATCTCAACAATAACTGTCAAGGAATCTTGAATGACCTTAACATATGCATAGAAGACTTTTTTTTTTAAAGAGGAGAGTCTTTAAGGCTGTATTAGGGGGGAGGGAAGAAAAAAAAAGGAAAAAAAGAAATTTACTTGATAACTTTATTATATATTTAAAAGGAATAGCAAGTTGTACATAACAGATTTGCAGTTTTATGAGCAATCATTTTCTAAACTATACTATGTTATGGAAATGCTTGTTTTATTCCATAAATTAAAAATAAAATAAATAAATTTTTAAAAGAAAAGAAGCACTGCATTTTACTCTATCTTTTTTGGTAGTCAATAAGCAATAAATACAGTGGAGGAGAATGTTGGTTCCTTGAGGTTAGGGATAATGTTTTGTCTTTGTAATCCTAACACCTAACACTATAGGAAGCACATAGTAGGTGCTTCATAAATGCTTCTTGAATCTTGTAATCTTTTTACTTCTTAGAAAATTGTGTGGCTCTATGTTTTAGAAAAATTTCTTCAAAAGATTGCCCATTCCTTCCTCATACATTCATCAAGTATGCTATCAATTGGCATATAAACCATTCTCAATAATAGTTTATAGAAATGAGAAAAAAGGCATGAGTTGATAGCTATTAATGTCTTCATTGCCATTTGGGGGTAATAATGCAGTGTAAGATTTTCCCCATTCTTTGGATTTTTACTTTCTTTGAAATATTTTGAAATTTTATCTCTGAGAAGAATATGTTGCTACTAGTACAGATTTTTTTCCATATGTGGGAAGTAGAAAAAGACAAACATATTGACTTTAATTTTGCTATTTCCTGTAAAAGTTTTGCTGATGTAGCACACCCTCCCAAGAGGCAGCATGGAGTAATGGGGTCATCCTTGGAGTCTAAAAGAATTTGATTCAAGTCTTACATCTAATATCTTCTGACTGTGTGCCCACAGCCAATCACTTCATATCTGTGTCCCAGGCAACTCTCTAATTATCAGTTATATAGGAGTTGCTCATCTACATTATGGAAGAAGGCTTCTTCACTAGAAATTTCCTAACATGAATGAAACCTCAGCTCCAAATAAAACAAAACAAAAATACATCTCCGTAACAAGTGGACCAAGAGTCCAGAAATTGCCTGAACCAGTAAATATTTATCCTCTGTGTCAAGTGGAGAGACTTGGCAGCTAAGGGTAATAATGGTTTAAAATACAAACTCGTTTACTTATTTATTTTTCTTTATATAGTCTTTTCTTATTTCCCACAATTACAAATCAAGAATTTTTTTTCCTGCATTTACAAACTCATTTATAAAATGCTATGGAAAAGTATGATAGAAGATTATGAGCAGTATCAACTTATAAGACAACCAAAAACAATGAAAATGAAAATAAATCTAACGAAAGCATAGCATAAGACTCAAATGAGACACATCAGAACCCTCATTGATGAAATTGTCAAGAGGATAACAAATAGACATAAAATGGAACTTTTTAAAATGTTTCTATAATGCTCTATTTTTATCATCGGTAACCAAAGAGCCACCAAATTTAGACTTAATATTTCACTCTTCAAAGTGCTACACAAAGAAGTAAAAATATGGAGTCAAGATGGAGTCAAGAAAAGTGATGAGACCAGACCAAGTGCACACTTTCATGAAGTGTCCATATTGTCAGCTATACAATTTGAAATGCTGAGGAATCAATCTTTTTTACAAAAAGGCTCAGGGAAGGGAAAGTACCAAAAGAATAAAAGAAATCACAGATGATTTCAAGACCCCAAAAAAGCAATAGAGTAATTTTTTATCATCTCTATAAAATCTTTATGAGAACAATTTCCATGTGTATTGTTCCAAGGGTATTTTTGATGGAAATATGAGAAGCAAACAGTTTTTAACAAACAATCCTCTATAATGGACCAGATTTTATGGTCACATGATTGACTGAAAAGTGTTTAGAATTCAAGATTCTATCATGATTATCATTGACTGTCACCCCCATAACCTGGGGAAAAACTTGACTTGGTAAAGCAAAATATAGTTCCAAAAGGCTTCTTAACCATTTCTATGTTCAGACAGTATGATAAAACCTATAGCTCCCTTTTCAAAGTAATAGTTTTAAATGCATAAAATAAAATAAAAGTATTATAATAGAAATTAATTATACTGAAATGTAGTTAGCAAAATATTTTTAAAAACAAGTTCAAGGACCCCAGGTTAAGAACCCTTGTGTTAAAGGTTCTCTGATGAGAAGTTTTTTTATATGTATATTAAGATCATGTAATATTTCTTAATAAATGTTACTTCATTTATAATCACTGATCATGATGAAAAGTAAGGCATATAGGCAGATGTATTCTTGCCAAAAGTCTTTACCACTGCATTGGAAAATGTTTTGTCAAAGGTCTATTAGGGTAGGGGAACCTACAGCCTTGAGGCCACATGTGGCCCTCTAGGTCCTCAAGTGTGGCCCTGTGACTGAATCCAAACTTCACAAAACAGATCCCCTTAATAAAAGAATTTGTTCTGTTAAACTTGGATGCAGTCAAAAGCCCATACCCAAGAACCTAGAAGGCCACATGTGGCCTCAAGGCTGCAGATTCCCCACCCCTGGATGGAACAATGATTCTCTTTAGATAGTGAGGTACTCCAGATGCCCTTATTTGAAAATTACATTATGTCTATTGCATCCAACCACATAACATAACAGGGTGTGTTCAATGAGATCCATGATAAATGGAAAGAAATAATCCTGGCAATCCAGAGAGGCAAAACTAAGTGGAAAAATAAATCTAAATTTCCAGATTATAGCATTGGTCAACTCATCTGGTTATCAGAGAGGTGACAACAAATAGACACCTTGAGTGAAGCACTGATGCCCATGTAATGCTAAAAGACTTAAAGAAAGAGCTCCAGGGCATTGGGTTAAATTTCTAGAGAGTTTATGGGAAAACATAGACATGAATGAAATATTCATTTCAGAAAGAGTATCAAAGAAGGTGAATGGATCTCAGAAACTATCCAGTTCAATTATTATTGCTATAAAAATCCTTACTATAACATCCTCCAACAAGTGACCATCCAACCTTTGCTGGAGTACATCTAGTGAGGGAGAACCCACTACTTTCCATTCTACTTTTAGATAGTTCAGATTGTTCAGAAGTATTTACTCATCTCAGTCCTCAATCTTTCTGTGGGCAACTTCCCATTTCTCCTAATTTATCACCCTTTCTCTGCCTAGGGCCAGGCAGAACAAGTCCAATTCCTTTTCTGAAAGAGATTTCAAGTACTTGAATGCAATTACTATGTCTCTACAAAATCTCTTTTCTAGGCTAAATATCGCTAAGTTCCTTTAATCAGTATGGTTTCAAGGTACTTTGCCACCCTGTTCAACCTCCTATGGGTAGTCTCTAACTTGTCAATATTTTAAAATGCAGCACCTAGAACTGAGCATAACACTTCAGATGAGGCCTGACCAGGTAGAGCACTATTGCCACCGTGACTCCATTAATGTGGCCTAAGATCACATTGATTTTTTTTATTGTCTGTCATTTCACAACATTGGTTCATATTGACCTTATACTTCATCAGACCTCTTGAATTTTTTTTCACCAATTGCCTAGTCATACCTTGCCCCATAAAATGTTGATGAAGTTGGGAGTTTTTTACCCAAGTGTATGACTTTATATTTATCTCCTTTGCATTTCATTTAATTGGATTTGGTCTGTTGGTCTAGTCCATCAGAGTCTTCTCAGATGCCCTATCTCTCCGTGTACTAGCTCTTCCTCTTAGTTTCCTCCCATCTGCAAATTTGACGAGTATGCCATCTCTGCCTTCTCCTGAGTCATCGGTTAAAATTCTGAACACTACAAGGTTAAGGACAAATTGCTAGGACATTCCAAAAGAGACCTCTTTCCCAGTTAACATTAATTCATCAAAGACTATTCTTGGATTCTACTTATTCAACTAGTTCTGAATTTGAACTGTACAATCATCTGCCTCACTTCTTTCTATCTCATCCATAAACATAAGACTCTTCAAAAGCATTGCTGAAATCTAGGTGAAATTGGAGTCTGAATCCCACTTCAGACGTTTAATAGTGGCATGACCGTGTATGGGTCACTTAACTGCTCTGAGCCTAACTTTCTTTTCTAAAAGGGAGATAATACCTGCAGTACCTACCTCACGGAATTATGGTAAGGATTAAATTAGGTCCTTGGCCATAAAACTGAAAACCTTAATAGAAAAAGTGGTGTTTTCATCATTGTTACCCATCAAAGGCAAGGGATTCCATAAACAAAGGCAGACTTGGAAAGAGTGCAATTGGCTAAATAGAGTATCTGAGAATGAGGTTTGTATTTCTGGACCATGGCTACAAATATACAATGGCAGACTTTTGGCCAAGAATAGAACGTGCCTAACAAGGGATGATTAAGAACGCAGTTGCCTGTGGTATTCATAAATCTAATCAAAAAGAGTTTAAATTGAAAACAAAAGGAGAGGGTGAAAAACTGCTATTATTGTTTTTCAGTCACATTTGACTCTTTATGACCCCATTTGGGGTTTTAATGGCAAAAATACTTGAGTGGTTTGCCATTTCCTTCTCCAGCTCATTTTTACAGATGAGGAATTCAGGTAAACAGGGTTAAGTGACTTGCCCAGGATCACACAGCTAGTAAATATCTGAGGCCAGATTTGAACTCAGGAAAATGAGTCTTCCTGATTCAAAGCCCAGTGCTGTGTTCACTGCACCACCTAGCTGCCCAAAAACTGTATCTATCTCTATCTATCCATACTGCCTCCCAGTAGTATAGCCAGCAACCTAGGGAGTAGTCACAATATCGGAAGAAGAGCAGTTAAGATAACCAGAAGATCACAGGAGACAAAATCCAGTGAAGGAGGCAGCAATAAAACCCATGGCCTCAGAGGCTTATATAAGAAAATCCACAGAGCATACATAACAAGCAAGACAAACTACAAATCCTAATACAAGAAGGCAATTTGACCTCTAGATGTTAAAATTTAGATTTAGAACATGGCTCTACAAGGACTTTCCTTTTTCAAAAGAATTTAAGTAAGTTCAAGGGAGAGGCTAAAATAGCATCATATATTAGGAAGAAATATTCATGTAATAAATCCAGGAAGGAGTAAGGGGGGAAGCATAGTGCATAGCAATTGGTTGAAGAGCAAAAAAGACAAAAACAGAAGTGGCATTGTTACTTGAGTATACCATAAATTCCTGGACAAAAAGAGAAAGTGAATGAAGAGTTTGAGAAACAAACACTAAGCTCAGAATGGAAGCATGGTTCAGTAGTGATAGGGGACTAAATTATTCAGACATAAGGAGGAGAGGGAAGGCTTGGCCAATGAGAACCCAACACTGATGAGCAAGGTCAGCCTGATGCCATCTTCCATGTTGCCTCTGAAGCATGTTCAGGTATTCTGTGACTGAGCCAGAACTGAACAATGCACACATGTACATTACGCACACAAAATGTCCCAATGACTCAACCTTGTTCTCTTTCCTGCCTGGATGCATTTGAGTGAGCAGACAATAACTGTTATAAGCCTCCCAGGAGAAAAATACCAATGGCCCCCTCTCTCCGTTGCTGTAGAATTGAAGTCATAAACATATGGCCATGCTATTGCTTCTAGCCCTGTTGTATCTATTCTTTCCTGACTTAAGTAAAGGTAGAGTAGAGACAAAAGAGACAAGGCTTTGACCTTGTAAACTTTGAAAGATTGGGAAACTAGAATGAGATTCTATGTCAGAGTTTATAGGCAACTGACCCTAGGAGAACAAAAGCACTAAGGAACCTACTTGGCCTATCCCAATAGTTGATCAACATTGCTTATCTGCAAGCAAGGATTCAGCTTCCTCCATAGGCTACGCCACATTCAGAACCAAACTTGGTCGGGAAAATATTCATAGTTTAGTTTGGGCCCACTCTCCCCAGGGACTGAGGTGGGGAAGAGTATGCCTCTATCTTGGAGGCAGTAGCATTGTACTTCTGTTCATGTCATATCTTCTCTATCAATAAACCTTTATTAAAGCTAGTTGGTATTATGACATTTTAAAAGTTCAAGAGACATAATTTCTGGGTAATTTCATCATTTTATTAATAATGCCAGCACGTTTATTAATAAAAGGATGGTCACTTGGTCATTTTCTTAGACCAAAGAGCCCTCATGGTGGTGGGCTCACAGTTTATATGCTCTTTGAAGAGTGGGTGTCCCTGACCGTAGCAATCAACTCTGATTGATTAACTATTAATGACAAAATAAATATTACAGTGAGAAACTATGCTATATTACAAAGAAGGTTTTGGAATCCTGTGACCTGGATCATCCAAATCTTGGTCAAAAGAGACTTAACAATTTCCATATCACCTGTCTGACAAAGGGGAGAATCAACACTTTCTTATATCTTTCTGAGTAAACACAATGAGCAGGAATGCACCCATTAGCCTAAACTTAGAATTTCTTTTATACTTTCTGATCCAATGTTGGCCTGGGTACATCTCTGAGAAAGATTTCCCATACTGGTTGATTTCTGAATGAGGAAGTAGAAAAGGGGAAAAACCTTGGTTCTGATTGAATAATTAGTTATTAATACAAGAGAGATATAATCATTTCTCACAGTATTAATTGCTTAAATTGATATGGAGGTGCTAATTATGGTATGAATGATATTGAGAAGATATTAACTGATTTTGGCTATTGATATTGAGAAGTAGACACCAGAATTATGGCTCATGCTCATACCATAAGGCAGACCTGTACAACCTGAGGCCTGTGGGACCCTTACAGCCTCTGGCCACTTGCCCAATACCAAAGGATTTCAGCGACTGTAGGAAAATGTAGAGGAAAACATCTTTTGTATGTAGAGGAAATCTTTTAGTGTGCAGGTTGTAAAGGCCTGCCCTAAGGGACACCCCTAGAACCTTGAGGAAGAAAATGTAGCAGCCATGAGCCCTCTACCCAACTTATCAGTGTGAGAGTGTGCTAAGATAAGGACCTCAGTCTTTATAAAGGTTACATAGAAATCTGCTAGAACCTTCTCTCTTTGCCAAAAGCAGAGCAGCTGATAGCTTCTTGACTTGCCTTAATGTTAATATTATCCTTCAGAAGATAGAGGAATCAAACGAGTAGAAATTTTGTACTAGATCTGATTTTTACTAACAGATAAGAAGTGGTTGCTGGAGTGGAAATAATGGGAATCCTAGGGGAAAGGAACTACTTCCTACAAAGATTTGTAATAGAGAAGGGGAGGAAATTTTGTCATGGCCTGTCATGCACACCAGAATTTCAAGGGTCACCATATGGAAAAGAGATTCGACTCATCTTATTTGACCCCAGAGAAGAGAGTCAGGAGCAATGGAGAGAAGTTCACAAGAAACAACTTTAGGCTTGGCATCAGTAAAAACCTAACAATTAGTGCTGTGCAAAAATGGAAGGGGCTGCCTCTGGAGGTAGCAGCAAGAACTGGAAGACCACTTATCATCAGGTATTGAGAAAGAGAGTGCCTTTCCAGGTGTGGGTGGAATTTGATTACCGATGTCCCTTCCAACTCCAAACTCTTGTGATTCTGTAATTCTAGCATTTCCAATGTGACAACCTTGCTTTAATCTCCTTCATTTCTTCCTCCCATTTTTTCTCCTTGTGTTGCAGAGCATCCTGAATGATTTTAACTTGAATAGCCACCCCAGAAAGTGTCTCAACCAAAGTGCAGTTGAATTCATCATAACACCCCCATACTCACGTCTGGCATAAACCTTTGTAGCTATTTCCAAATGACTGATGGGGAGAGGGTAAGGAGAAGCCAACTGCTGAGATCTAGGACACATAATACTGAAAATGAAATCCTCAAAATAACTAACTGAAAATATTATCGAATTTTTAAAGATCCCTGGTAGAGAATCTATTCAATCAGTTGCTTACAAGGTAATTGAAGCAGTCTTTGCAAGAGGCCCTAATTTAAGTGCAAGTCTACATGTTGGTTAGCTTGCTGGAACTCAGAAAAGTCTTAGAACTGGGTCACTGGGGGTACTCTTTCAGTGAAGAAATGGGAGCTGGCAGCAGAAGGAAAGCAGGAGGCCTAAAAGAAATGCAGTGTATTCCACTTCACCTTCCAT